>NW_020799095.1:80549302-80684029 GCF_003259725.1 Athene cunicularia | reverse complement strand
AAAAAATAAGACTTTTAATTCATCATGTTCCTTGTGAAAAAGAAACATTACACTGACTGTATTCTGTGGCATATAAACATGGTGTCACGCTTTGCTGGGAAAGTATGTAATCTGTTTTGCTTTAACCTCATTGTGGAGCAATTGTCACAAGCATCTTCCACATGAAATTCTTCCTTATCCCATTTGACTGTCGAAGATTAAATGTCAGTGCAAGGGCACCTAACTAAAGCAGAACAGATATTTCTGTAGCTATTGCTATTGCTGTCAATGGAGTTTAACATCAGATCAATACAGAGAGGAAAGGGATATGCATGTTGCTTTCCAGGGACTGTAAGATGGCTTTCAGGCAAAGCTACATATGATAACCTCCTAAACCTGCTGGGTAGATGCTGATCCCTGTGAACTCTTCCTAAAATACCGAAAAGATGGATAGAATAGATCAATCTTGAAATATTAGGGCAACATTCTCAGTACTATGCAGAGTACTGTCCTTCACTTAACAAAGTAATGCTTCTGTTTAATATAGCATCATCTCTACAGTGAGGGTTATATTCTGCTACCCTTTGTCTTAGAAGAGCAAGGAGAGCAGAAAGTTATGATGGGATTACAAATAATAAAATTAATCAAAGTACATTTCTTCAGTTTTTAAAATGGGCTTGAATGGTAAATTTCTAGAATTTCAGCAAAGGTAAAAGGAAAATACTTCACTCTTGACTAAAGCAATAGTTATGCCCCACTTTTAATTCAGAAGTCAAATTCTTAGCCCTATAAAAATCTCATATGGTTGTATTATTTTCACAAAAAGAAATGCTAGGGCATTAAATAGAGTATATATGTGTACAGGCTGAGTTTTACCACTATAATAGGCAGTTAGGTGGTAAAAGACTGAAATTAAGAGTGTTGCATCAGCTTGAATCTGGTATAATGTACAGGGAATCAGTCCTATTCTGGATTCATATTAATGCATAATATGAAAAAGAGAGACAAGAATAAAGGCATGTTTATGGCTTGCTGATATAACCAGCAACTCCTACTGCATATAACTTCATTTTAGCAAATGCAAATGATTTATTCAGATACAGTACCTATATCTTTCTAGCAAATTCTTTTACAGTAATTCCATTTGAATGTAGACATCTGCTGAGAAACCATAAAGTATCAATTAGGCTTTCTCTATGTGTCATTTAACTGAAGTGTTTTCATCATGGACATGACCATTGCCTAATTCAGGATCAATTTGTATGCAAACCAAACCAATTTTTAAGTATTTGGAATCAATCACTTGAATATTGAAAGCTCCCCACATTTGAAATATTGAAGTTACCCATTCAGTGAGTTCCATTTATGCTGTGCACTGAATAAGGCAAGAGTTTTGTGAAAAAATGCTGTATGATCATGTAATTAATTCCAATGCAGATGTACAAAGGGAGCACTGGTAATCTTCATTACAGCTTTTCCTTACTCTGAGCAGATGGCTTTGCAATCTTACCTTTCATTTAGCAAAGCAGTGCTGCTAGTTTGATACAATTGCCTAGTTTGTGGGTTTTGGTTTGTTTTGGTGTTTTTGTTTTTTTTGTTGTTTGTTTGGTTGATTGGTTTGGTTTGGTGTTTTTTTGTTGTTGTTTGTTTTTTTTTCTTTTAATGAGGAAAATAATAACTAAAAATTCCAGTATGTGGATTCATATTGCCTCCTATATTGATTAACAACAAGATTTATCCTGGAAAAAGTTGGAAAACTTATTTCTTCTATATTTTCCCTGCACCGAAAATATTTTTTTCATCAGAGTCCCAAGTGATTTTTTTTTTCCAAAGCACAGACATTTCTTGTGACCCTTTTTATTTTCCAAATGGAATGCACAGGCCTTTGTCACTTGAGGTACAGTACTTGCAAGTCATCCCCTGGCAACATCTCCCTGTGGAAGAGACAGTTAAGAGAAAAGGTAATGCAGCACTTTGTTAGATCACCATGTGGTCCCTCAGCTCTCACTCACACCAGTGTGTTACCTACATAAATAAGTCAGTTGTGCTCCCAACCTCTGCACATCAGCCTGACCCAGCCTCGAAGCCGAATCACCTTAAGTATGGTGTTATCCTACAGGTAATACATCCTGTGACTCTACAGCTTCTGCATTAAACCTTGCTTCACACAGAAGCACCAACAACATACAGCTGTCTGCACTTTGTGTAGGCATACATGATTCCTATACTTTGTTATATGCTATGCAAATTATACCTTGCTAGTGCATGTCACAGTGGTGTGTGACAGTAGAAGAAAACAGATCCAAGCATTCTCTCTAATGTTCAGAAGAGGAAAATGCTGTAGTAATTATAAACTTTGCTATTATTCTCCACAACTGCTTTTTGATTTCTCCTTTTCCCTCACAGCTGAAGTCCTGTCATGTTCTCTTTCTGCTCCTGTGTATCCCCAGAGTGTGCCCTTTTATATCTGACTTTGTCTCTCCATTGCCATTCCTTTCAACCCTCTCCTCTCTTTTCTCCTAACAAAAGCCCAAGAATGATTTTTCAGAAGCTTATGACTTTCATCTTCTGGAGCAGAGTTTCACAGGAATTTTCCTCTCCCATATAAGCTTTCCATCTAGTAAGATGGGCACTGAGTGCCAAGAAGGTACTATGCACTGTGGCTGGCTTGCCGAGCTGACCTGTCCTGTCCTTGTAGCCTCCCTCTCACTCAAGTTTCCATGTCCCAGCCAGCATTTTCAGAGAAACCACCAGCGCTTCTGTTGGAAAGCAGAGATGTATAGTTGTAATATACTGGCAGTGCTGAGAAGATCCCAAGCTGTTTCTTCCACTTTCCTTTCTTTTTGCAGTGTTTATGCTTCACTGCCTTCTCCTGCACAGTCTGAAATGCTGTAGAGTTCCAGGACACTCCTGAAAAATAGACAGCAGAATACTGAGGGAAAGTTTTCCTGGTTGGTCTGGCTGCTAATCTCCTGCTCTGACTGGGGCTAAGTGGGTGAAGAAGGAGCCACGAGTAATCTTCATGGCTGGTACGTGAATCATAAAACTGCATCTTTAAAATTAAAGTTTCTCAGCAACATGCCCAAAGATACTCCTGCTGGAAAGGAGCTGCTTAAGTTCCGTGAAACTTAAGTTTGTGTTTAGCGGAAAGGACAGGTATTTTATAGAAATGGCATTTGAACCAGAATAATTTTCTGTGTAATTTAGTACAACATTTCACATTTTTAAACAGATTAATATTCTACCAAGTGGCTTTTAGCAGGATTTGCAAAGATAAACTGTGAATGCTTCCTGTCAAGCTGCCACACAAAGACTACTTTTTCCCATTGAGAACCGCTCCTCCAAAATACTGCTTTTGGACGAAAAGCAAACATTTTTCTGTTACTCACATGTGTTCTGAATATCATCAAAATAAAACTGAAATTATCACAGAGAACTGGAATACTTCCCACCTATGTTCTTACCACATCAGACTGGAGTTAGGTTATGATAATCATTTGCATTTCTGCGCAAGCTGCTTGTTGGGATGATGGATGGGTGCAGAGCTGCTGCTCTCTTCTCAGCAAGTAGCTGCAGTGAGCTGGAGACCAGCTTGCCCCCAGGCTGACACTCTGGGAGAACCAACTTTCTGGGTGACCACCCTTGTGTTTCTGAAGCAGGTCAGGAACATGCTGGGTTTGAGACCAAAGCGTGGCGTCAAAGTTTATATTCTCTCCCTCTCTCAAGAGATTAGAAGCACTTATTTAATGGATCATTGAATTCAGAGACTATGCAAGATGCCTCCTTCCCATTTTCATCTACAGAGTAAGGGTAGTGTTTGGTAATAGAAGTTGTAAAACATGTAAAATTGATGAACAAGCATCTTTTTTTTTTCTTTTTTCTAGAGAAAGTACATCTATTTTTAAACAGTGTATATCTGCTTTTCTTAAGAGAATGAGTCCAGAGTTTTACTAGTTTATTATTTCATCTTCCAAAATAATTATATGATAGGCCAAAGACATCAGATTTATAATCTTGCTCTGGAAAAGTAAGTCATATTTTTAGATCTGACAACTTGCACTTTCTACAAACTTATTTTTTTAAAGCAATTGAGACTCAGCCCCACTAAAACAACTCGTACTTGATTTGCCAAGTTGTTTACTTTCAATAAAAGTCTTTAAAAGCTCTCTAAACTTTCTAAAATAAGTATTTTGTTTTAAAACAAAAAAATAGCTTTCTATTTTAAAGAACATGGAAGTGGCTTGAAACTGAATTAAAAGTTTTATTTCAAGCTGAAATTTTCACAAAATGACTAATGTTTTCTTCTACCAGCTCAGCTTTTCTCAAGAGTTTAGCTTGCAGAAACCTCAGATTAAATACATTCAGCATTACTTTATCTTTGTTTCTACTGAATTGGTAGAAATTTTACAATCACCATTAGTGGGAAAAGACCAATTTTTTTAAAAAATAGATAATCTGAAAATATTAATTTTAATTCTGTATCACTAGAAATTCAACAGATCAAAAATTCCTCAAGGCATAATAATGTTTTTAATTGTAACATTTCTTCTGCTGTATTGCAGGGTATGGAGGCAACTGACCTCAATGACATGGTTGACTGTGTTCAGTAGATGTTTTCTTGAAGTATATATCACCTCATTTCTTTGGGATAAAAGGCAATAGCTGATAAGAAAGTACAGTTCAGAAAAATTCTATTGTTCTGAATTAGCATTAAAAGCCATAAAGATTTTATTTTCCATATTTATCTTTTCTTCTGTGATCTTTTATATAGAATCATAGAATCATCTAGTCTGGAAAGGACCCTGGAGATCACCTAGTCCAACCGTTCGCCTAGCACAGTTCCCACCTACAGCATATCATTAAGCTCTAAATCAACCCTACTCTTGAACACCTCCAGGGATGGGGACTCCACCACCTCCCTGGGCAGCCCATTCCAACACCTAACAACCCGTTCTGTAAAGAAATGCTTCCTAATATCTAGTCTGAACTTTCCTTGGTGCAACTATACTTATGTTAGTTCTATTTTGTGAAAGAATTCTGTAAAGAAAGTCTTTAACCACATCAAATGTATTTTATTTTACATAACTAAAGATTTGGAGAATGCAGAATCGTCTTGTCCTAATGATGCCAAAATATACCCTCACACTAATCCCAGGGAAAATCCAGAGTTTTGGGCCTGTGCCTAAAATGATACAAGGGATACAGAAGATACAATATAAAATATGGGCTGTAGAGTGACGGTAACAAGAAAGACCATAATGCATTATGGGAGATTGCATTAGAGCCAGACAGAGACACATCCAGTCTTCATACACAAAATAAAGTGGGACATGAAAAACCCAGAACTGCAGAGGTCATGATGTACTTTAGCAGTTAGCTAGACACCAAAATTAGCATTGACACCAAATGAAATAGTTCATGTTACAACCAAATTTCCTTTTATTATTAAAAAAAAAAAAAAAAGGAAAAAGATATACAATTTTTAATGCTATGAAATTATTTTTTCTCTCTCTTTTTTTTTTTTCCCTCTATCCATTACTTCTTCAATGATTTTATAAATGTATTTATAGCTTGAGGCTTTTTGTCCTAAAAGACAAATGCTGAAATATCTGAGTAACCAAATATTCATTGCTTAGTAAACTTTTATTTTTTTGCTTAATTTGGTGTAAAGGCACAAACCCGGATTCTCTGCCTCTTCAAATTCGCTTCATTTGGAATATAAATTTTTTTTTTCCGCTTGTCCTTCTTACCAGCCATTGATTATACAGGAAGTAAAGCGATGTTACCCTCCTAAGTAGGCCACAAAATTTACATGTAATTTAGATGTTTAAAATTAGGTGTTGTGGCTAATGTATTAGTCTCAGTTTGGATAAAAAAAGTAGCAAGTGTTACTACAGGATGGTCGTTATTACAACTGTATAACTGTTTAGGAAATCATAAGTCCTATCCAGTGATCTCCCACTCAAGCTACATGCTATTTTTGCTTTTATTCCCTCTGTTGAAGGTATAGACAAGCATAAAAACCTGACTGAACAGGATTACTTTTCTGACCATAGCTGTAACTCTTTATCTTTCTATATCTTAAACTCAAAAGCCAATAGACCTCAAAGTCAAAGGTATATTTTGAATACAGCAAGGCTGGTAAAGATAGAAACTATATAAAAGCAGTCAAGGGGCTTGTTAAGAAACACAAGGGACAAGAAGCAAGAGAAAATACAACATAATAGGATTAAGAAGGAAAAGCTGATTTTCCTGATTAATTTTCCCTGATTTCTGAAATTCAGAATTGAGTGCTGTGATCATGATTTCACATGCATTTAAAGTAAATCAGGGATAACACTTCTGAAGTTCCTGGAATGGGGTAAGTGAAGGGGAGACCTAGTCATTGGGCTTTCCAAAGAGCTGATAGAAGTTGTTTATTTTGTAACTATGCAAAGCTATATAAAACTATGACCCAAATTTAAAAAAAAATTAATCAGGGGATCCATTGATTTAAGGTTGTTGCAGATATTTTCTTCATTGTCTTCATTCACTTCAGGTGTCTGAGGAGCATATCATGTAAGCCTGTGATAATAATGTAAGGGGGATCATATCCATTGTCACCACACTTACACAGTAAGTTGGTGGTAATTTCACTGCTGTCTCAACAAGAGACTCTAAACTAAGAAGGAGGACAAACTAACAAATCAGTCCCTCTACAAAACATAGTATTTAAGCATGTGGGTGCCTACATGTGTAAAAACAACTTTTCCATATTGGAGAAAGGCTGTGGCAGTATTCTCTCTGCTTTATTATCCCTTCAAGGAAACTTCAGTCACTAGGACTGATGATCTGACACTTTGAATTTAATTTAATGACCACAAACAGTGACACCATATCACACAATAGTATGGACATATATTTTTCCCTCTCACTCTCTTCTAAAAATATATGTACATATGACTATAGGTTTCTAATTAGCTGTGGGAATTCATTGTACACATGAGCAAAACAGAGGCACTTGTGATGTGCATTAATGTCAATTACATACTAAGTGGCTCCTGTATAAATTCAAGCATAACCCTGTACTGATGAAGGTATAAGACTGCCTTAGGCAGCTGGTTGTCTCTTCACAGGGTGCCCCTTGTGACATGCCCAGAGGTACCACCATCACCAGCAGCACCTTGGAGTAATGTAGGCCTGTCGTGTTATCAGCAGCATAACATCTGGCAGCCTTTAAAGAAGCACTTCTAAAAAAATGCATAATCAACATTAACTTTGCCTAGAGGTGGGAAAGAAAGTTGTGACATGAAGCATGAGATGGTTTCGTGCTCTAACCTATGCTGCTCTGAGAAGAGGAGGCAGATTTTTTACATAATCAACAGTAACTAACAGTGAAAGGGCTTTTTCCCCCTCCTAGCTGTTTGCAAACTGAGCTCACCTTCTCTACCGGTGAACAGTCAGTCCATTTAAAGCCAAATAATTTACAGTTACCCCTCCTGACTTTGGGCTCTGAGAGCACTGAAGCCCTAGGTTCCCTACGTGAGCCATAGAAAGAAAAGGGACATTGCCAGGGGAAATTCAAGCCACTGCAATTCTGACCTAATTTCCAGTAGTGCTTAACTCTCTACTGCCTAAATAAGGCTGGAGATAATTACACTCTAAATCTGGTGCTTCTGTTGGGTGAGATATATGGAGGCCCAGACGTTTGCACATTCACAGGAAAAATCTGGGAGTTAATTATAAAGGCGCAGTCCAGTTTCAAGACATTTAGTGTTAACCACCTTTAAGTCCAATTATATTCCACAGCATCTGAAAGTCCTCAGAAGATCAGAGGAAGGAAACATTCATGCCTTGCAGAGCTGGGTCTGCTATTCCATTGAAGCAATATTCTGTGAAGATATTTTGGTTTCTCTATAATTTTTTTTTCCCTTGTAAAATATTCCCTAGCAGGTAACCTGTACTATGACAATAAAAAGCAGCCTATTTTAGAAGTTTTCTTGTCATGGTTTTGACTTGACTTAATGGTTTACAAGCCATTCTAACCTGTTAGGGTTTTTTTCTTTCTTATTTTAACAATGGAATAATAGGCAGGCTGATTTAGTGCAATATCTGATATTGCATCATGGCATCTTGACTTCTCAATCATCCTTTCACATCTTTAATTTGCTTGCCTTGACTCATATTTAAAATCTATAAAAATGCAAATGTTGAGTCTTTTCTAAGATATTTGATACTGAGATTACTTCAGTGATAACCTTGCAATTTAAACACAGCCAGGTGGGGGAAGAGGTGAAAAAAGGACAATTTCCAGTTATATTGATGCCCTCTTTGTATGTATAAACAGACATTAAATAAGAATTCCCAACATTTAGTTCAGTCTTCTGTAATGTATATTCCATTATATAATCAAAGCTTTCAAACCTAATTAAACAAACATTCCACCATTCCTAGGAATATTATTCCTTATGCCTTGCTAAGGCTCCTGAAATGGGTCTATAGTCTGTGTATGCAAACTAATGAGATTGTACAAAACATGGCATAATTTAAGCAGGCTCAGCTTCTTGCAGTTTCCTTGATCGTTCAACTATCCTGCTGAGCTCTGTTTGTTTGGCATCTCTTTAAAACTGCAGATGCAAATAACTAAAACAGAATTTTCTATATAATTTTCTGGTGCCAAATCTCCTTTCTAGCTCTTGAATCTATAAGGATGCAAAGTTTCCTCCTTATGTTTTTTTTTTTGGAAGCATTTTTCTATCTGGGTTTTGTAAATCCCTTAAAGTGTAGCATGAAGTCCCTTTGAAAATTAGTTTATGCATGTAAAACCATTTCCCAGTATGCAGTTGGATGCAAAATATCGAAATGCTACAGCTTATTTATCTTCCAGATACCTCTCAGCCTCTCCTGTGACACCCAGAACATTTTAGCAAAGCAAGCAGTTCAGTCAAGAAACACTGAATTTTGCCTTCATGTTCAGTGGAAGCAGAATCAGCCCCACTGTCAGAACCAAAAGCGTGTACCCTGTAAAGTAACTGAACGACAATTTTCTAAATCTTAAGCTTGAATAACCACCACTGAAAAATTTCTGGTTAATGTCAGTGTAACTCCATTGATACAAATAAATTCAGACATAGAAGATGGACGTTGAAAAAGCCTGGAGTAAGCATGCCCACTGCTTTATATAATGATGCATCTCAGCGCTACCAGTGGTATTACTGAACGGACACAAACTGCTGCCTTCTTGTGTTAATGCTACTTCATTTTAGTTCGTTTCTTGATCAGTGCAATCATACTGCTAATCTTATAATGATCTTATACATAGCTGCTTACAGGGAGGTTGTGGCAGGTGCACCCTCCCAATGAAGACAGGGCTTCTTGGCTGCTGCAGTGTATCAGCTCGGCGCTGCCTTTGTTCTCAGGGCTTCACGGTAGTTGGGGCCTTTGGCCAGTGGGAGCCGCTATTGACTACAGGTCAGATTTGGCCTGGGTGTAAATGGAGTCCCCTGGGGAGCCATCTTGTACTCATCCCCTGGAGCAGCAGCAGCTGTGGTCCAGGACTCTCCCCTTGGGTCGGGACGCTGCCCTGAGCAGGTCCTCAAGGTAGAGAGCTCTCACTTGTCAGGTGAATGACAAAGCGTTTAGGGTTGCTGTTAAACCCTAGAAAGCTGTTCTGTTCTCCTCTCACAGACATTGAAACCTGTAATTTATGGAGAGCTACTTAACTGTGTTAGTAATTTTTTTAAATTTTTATTTTTGGTGGTTGTTTTTTTTATTTGAGAGCATCTGTAACAGAGGTGAGTGCTACAGCTTACAAAAGGAGGAAATGTGTAGAAGTAAGAATAGGGCGAAAGGATAGTGAAGCACATAATTCCCACCAAAACCCTTTCAAACATAGTTGAGGATGACCTTCCCAATATTGCATTGCAGGACAGCAGGAGAAAAAGGGACAGAACCCACATTTCTAGTGTCCAAAAACAGTGCTCCCACCATAAAACTTCTTTCCTGCAAATTTTAAATGATCTCCATTTCTTAGCAGGTAACACTGCTTTGTGCTGGCATTGCCAAATCTATATACAAAAGTAGAAGAGCTTTAAATAAGGGATGATGAACAATGACTATTTTTCATTTTGCTATATTAAAGCAAAAATACTTTTCCATATGGAAATGGCAACAACTATGTTGTGGTGCACATTTTATTATCAGTGTCCTGGCAGTTTTCAACAAAGCATGTACTCACTGTCATCCACAGCTGTACTCTTCAATGCCAGTGATAATTTTTTTTAATAAACATTATTGCATTTACAATAATGGCAGAGATACTGGATACTTTGTTAAAATTATGAAAGAGTAGACACTCAAGTGTCACACCCAAGAGTTAGCTTTCATATGGTACATGAATGACACGTTATAAAACTCTTTACAGTTAATGAGAGTTGAATCTTCTGTAAAATCTCAAGCTGTGCATTGAAAATTTACTCCCTGTTGTCAAAAATGTAAACAAAATACTCAATAGAAAAGTATTTCTGCTTAGATTTTATGGAAAAGCTTATTTATGCTCTTGAACTTCAAATATCTTTTGGAGAGGAGAACTTTCAGAGCACAAAGAAAATTGTGCTTTCATTATTTACAGTTTTAAAGTGGCTCAATGTCACAAAAGAAATGAAACTCAGTGGGACAGATGAGTTCTCAACAACAAAAGTTAAAAATACCCACTATTAAAAGTATTTCAGCAGCAGCATAATCCCTGCAAAGATTTCTCGGCAGGTAGCTGAGGCAGGCACCCTGCTTCATGCCTTTGTTGTTTACAGTTTGCCTTTCTCCTGCCCCACAGATGCCAGGCAGCTGTCCTTAGAGTTTGAGCCATATTCAGACTCCGGTCGCATCTTGGAAAGATTTTAAATTATGTCTTAATAAGGTGCATAGTCTTTAAGCACATTTATTTGCAGTTACTATCTTACAGCATTAAGGACAGGATATAGAGTGAGCAATACTTTGCTTTAGTCATGTAAAGGACTGGATTTGCACCTGATCTTTTGTTGTGGAAGAGGGAAAACCCAATATGTGTTCATTGCAACATACTCCTCTGCAGAGGACAGGAAGGTCAGCCAGAAGTGTCTGGGAGTAATACATACCTTAAAATGGGAACTGGATTTCCAACACATACTGACTGGCTGTCGGAGCATCTTGGAATGCAGATACTTTTTTGTAATATTAAATATTTAAAAGGTGTTACATTTTTTATCACCTCTTTCATCGCTTTAGAAGCCCTCTTTTGAGATAGGTACTATTACTTAGGAGACTTTATAGGCAGGAAATCCAGGTATGTAGGTCAAATGTAGTTTAATCGAGTTCAGACTTAGAAAGGACAAACTTTGAAATGGTCTGGAAAGGTCAAATATAGTAGCTGAATCTCTAGATTCAAAAAGAGCAGGAGTTTGCCATTAGTAAGATTGACAGAGAGGGTCTCTTCTGACAGTTCACAATAGATTATCTTACAATAGCCCTTTGCCACTGTTTACCTCTATGAATAAAATAATTACTTTTTTTTTAAAAGGAAAACTTTAATGCACTATATTTAATATTGTTTCACATGAGATAATGGATTCTCATTTACAAATTCATAAGAAAACAACCAAGCTTTTTGAATTATGAAGAACTACAGGAAATCTGAAAAGACATCTCCCTTCCCTCCCTGCACCCAAACTATTGTTTTATTAATTAGAAAATGCATCAGTGCCTATTTCTTATACAGTGTGGTTCACAAATGACTGTTAGATGGAATATAACAAGGATTTAACTAATTGACATTAGCTTTCATTAGTCTCTAATGACTCAAATAAGGTAATACAAGAGTGAAATAAATTTAGACTAATGTAATATCCAATTAGGATATAATCCAAGGTAGATATTTCATTATTTGAATATTCTTTCCTTCATTGATCCCTCCTGATGATATCTGCCTTCCATTCCTCAGCAATACATTAGGGGATAGTGCTTTTTCACAGGAAAAACAGAATTTCACAAGGCAGAAAAAAGGTGCCATGTTTAATTAATCAGGACAGCATGATCAACAGCCCCATGAGATATATTTTATTTATCTAATATGAGATGTTTCTATTTTTGCATAGCTCAGATACTAATTTCTCTCTGTTCATCTTTAAAATTCCTCTTCCACCATTATTCCAGTGGAACTAGAGTCACAGCAAGATGAACATAATTTGACCAATCTCAGTTTTACAGTAAGCATCACTCAAATATGCTCAGGCAAAGAAGCTCTTTAAACTTAAAGGTTCCCTCACTGATTTTTTTCTATTTCCAGGCCTACATATACAACAAATACAAATACAGTGAAGATCTACTGTCCTGTCTCAGCTACATTTGTTACAATATCCAAGATGTCGTGCAGCATTCAGAGAGAAGTTTAAAAAGTAATTTTTTTTTAAATTTGAAAGCAGTTGGTATGAACTCTCTCCAACTTAAACGGAAATGATAATGACATTGCCTGGACATCAATGAAGATACAGAATTATGCCACCACATTTTAAAGGAACACATGGCTGAGCATATTTCAGCCACTAAATATTTGTTTACTTATTGTTCAGTATAGAAATATAGATTAAATTTAAAGCACAGAAGTTATTTTACAAACACCATTCACTCTACCTTTAGTTCCATATAATTTATCTAGAGCCAAAAATCAGACTTCTTGAAATTCTGAAACCAGAACCTCGGAGATTCTACTGTACAATCCAGTCTTCTGTTCTAAGCAAGAATAATAATTTTTAAAAAAATCACTAGTTTTGAAGCAAAGGACATTTCCACAATTCATTCTTTTTAATCTAATGGGACAAATGCAAACTTGGGCTTATTCAACTGACTATAAGGGAGTTATTTTGAGAATGGTACAATTTATTTGCCTGTCTTATGTTGTCCTATATAGTTAATCTATTTTGTAAAAGTCATACCCAGAATTTTGCTTTGGTTTTCTGTCAATAATATTATTGATACAGTCATTAAAGAATACCTTGCTTTTTTTCCAGAATCAAAACTTGTTTGAAACTGCAGTGCAGCAAGAAGTAGTGGCCCTTCATTTCAAAGTCTATGGAAAGACTGTCAATGGACACCACATCTGAGTTTTGGCATTACATGGTCCATTGGCTCAGAAGCTGTCTCCCTTCTAAAAGGTCGGGATGAAGAATGCTAAATTCATATTCAATAGAGGCTCAAACCCTATGTATATAATAGAAAAAGCAGAGGTAAACTAAGGAAAGCTTTAAAAAAGAAAAGTGTAGGGCAAAACTCTCCCTTAGCATAGGCAGGATTTCCATGACACACACTTTTTCTTGAGGTTAAATCTTACCCCGAATTTAAGAGAGGAACTAGGCAGTCTCCTCTTTGAAATGAGAAACAAAAGTCGCATAGCAGATATGTCCATAATAAAGACAGTAGTACGTGCAGTCGTTAATTATTTTTTACAAATTGACTTTATCAACTACAGTGCACCTTGACATTTTAGAAAAATATAAAGTAACTGAATTGGTCTTAATTCAAAATGTCAGCGGATTTACTGCTCATGTAGTCTAATGTCTCAGCATTATGCTACTCTTCTCATACTCTTCCCATTTATCTCCTCCAATTCCCTCTTCCTGTTACTTTTAAATCTCTACTTACTATTCATTGTGCCTAGTTTTCCACTCTTCCTCACAACGTGCTCCCCTCTTTTTTCCACACTTCTACAGCTATCTTCTGTCTGTGATCTCTGTTTCTTTCTCTTAAACCTGAGGTTTTCTATGCCACTCAGTCATAGGAAAGACAGTACAGACACACTGCTGCCCCCAGGGTGTGGGGTATGAGCTAGGGGGTGTTCTACCTAGAATTGTTCTGTTCGACTTACTACAGCTCAGCATTGAAAACTTAATCTTACCCAACATCTGTGGTCAAGAAAAGGCAAGGAAATGAAACTGTTTTCTGATTTCCTATATTTACAAATAGAAGTATCACAGAAAATTATTTTTGTGATTACACAATAAATGTTATTAAGTTTCAGCATTACTAGGTCCATTATACTTAAAGAGACACAGAAATTAATTACTAAAACCATTAATGGCACTGTCATTTGCACTGTGGTATTTTAATGCCAGCAACTTTTACTAGTCATCTTACTTCACACAGTGTGTAAAAGGAAGTTTAATAACTGAAGAGCACTTTGCTGTTCACTAGATGTTTCCTTTTTTTTTTTTTTTTTTTTTTTTTTTTTTGATAGTTATATTTTCTTTACAGTCTGATTAAATCAAATTAACTAAAAGATTACTGGTGATGCTAAGTTTTTTCAAATAGAGATTTATTAATTACTGCTTATACTGTCCCAGGTTGGAGTAAATCCTGTAGATTTTATCTGTGAATTATAACTTCTATATGAATAATTTCTAAACCAGCCAATAGCACTTTTTAGATAGGATACTCTTAGGTAATCTCCTGTGAGATTCTAGAATAAATATTATAAAATTACACCTTCAGAAGAGCTTCTGAAAGTTTGTATGTTTTTCCAAGTTTTATTAGATGGTCTAATAAAAGATGTTACTTCTACCTTCTAGCTTTGTCTTGCTAACAAGATTTGTTTAATCCTTTTTAAAATGTATAGGTCATTTTCAGAAAACTGTTTCTATGAAGCTAGATTCCAATGGGAGATTTAGGCTTAGCTTCACGGTTACTCACTTCTTGCTGGGAATCACACCCTCAGGTGAAACTCCTATGTTCTGTTTAAAATGCCTGGTGATCTTTAGTTATATTAACTTTAGGACTCACTAGGGCTGTCCTGCTAAAAAGGGAAATACCAAGTTAAGTGACTGGAAAATGCTGAGGAGTAACTTATTGAAAAACCCATCATTTATGGTTCAATCCAAGGAAAAAGTCACTGTACCCCACCACGTGCCTGAGAATGACAGACACTTTTCATTGCCATGTAATTGTCATCAGGACAGTTTCTACCCAAGATGATTGTCACTGCACCAACAAGTTCTAGACGTACCAGTGGAATCACACGTGCACAATCATCTGTGTGGGTATGGATTATAGTTTTGGGCTACAGAAAGTCATGATGTCATGCTGGAATTCTCTCTTTTTTTTCAGATGCAGTTAGTACAAATGATGGTTTGCCTACCTTTCTGAATAAACAGGTGTCCTAAAAGTACAATATGTGGTACCATCCAGATCTCTTGCTAAAGCTGCTTCGCTATCCAGTATGATTGTTTCCCAACATAAAAAGGAAGGTTGAAACTCTAGTGTAAAACCTTAGAGAATATGACAAGGTCCAGAAACAGATGAAGAAGGCAAACTGTAACCCAGTAAAGTATAATTTTGCTATTATTTCTCAAAGACCACAAGTAGTTCTCTGGGTCTGACAAGTGCAGGGTTTCTGGACTTGTCTAGACTTTTCTTGTTCAGCTGTGCTAGAAATTTATTTAGGAATCAATCAGATAAGTGTTGTCAAAATTCATTTTAGTTTAGCTTTAGCATATAGCAATAACAAGCACTTTCTCTGTGTACATTGAATGACTCTAGAATAAAATGTGTGGTAGAGTGCAGACATGTGGTGATACTAAAGGTCCTGTACTAGAAACAAAAATCACAATGGTGTACAGGACTACTACAGGAGCGCAACTTGGAATTTTTCAGGCAAAACCATGTTTTTAGAAAGAACAAAGAGAATAAATAAACTGGATAATTAGAAACCAGTGAAGAGAAAGAGCATGTAGGCAGACCAAGTTAACAGGATGTATAAAAATCAACCAACGCAGGCCCAAAGACAAGGAGGAAGATGTCATCTACATAAATATCACATGACTCCTGGCAAAGAGAATAAAGAAACCCCAACCCTAATGTCACTTTCCTCTCAGTGGAGATCTCAAAATGCTAACCTAATCTCCCCAAATTCTAATTGAGCTATTAAAAAGGACTCACTTTTAGGACCCAGAATAACTTTGGAATGGCAAGTTCAACACTAAAGAAACAAAGACAGATTTTGTGATTTAAAAGGTAGCTTTAAAGTCTTTATGTATTAATTTGGAACATGAATATACATTATAATAATTTGCAATATGAGGTCTGGCTGGCTGCTGAGAGATGTTTTGGTGAGCCTTTTAGACATTTTGAAGCCCCTCCTGTTATTGCTGCTCCATTATGGCTGAGGGAATTCCTTCTGGATTATATATCACCCATCATCCATGTTAAGAAAACAGGGAAAACCATTGGGATCTGCACTTATCCTCCTACTGTGTACTGCTACTTCTGATGGCCAAAGACATGCAAATCCATTTGAAAAACATGCAGAATTTGAATGAAATTGAAAAGTGAAGATGGGTATGTTCAGTACCTTGTGAAAATAAGACCACACAAACAAACAAAACCCAACTATCGTATTTCTCTGACCTGACAGATACAAAGATAACTACTTAAAATGTAAGCTGAAGATGTTTGACACATGGTAAAAGAAACTGTACCTCTTAAGGTGAGGCTCTTGATTTGTATGCTTGCAGCACAGTGCATCACTTTAAGAAACATACTGATTTAAAACTTTACTGTCAAAAAATAGTAGTAATTTAAGAATACTAAAACACAGCTAAATCATGAATTGGAGGGTTGTCATAGAGTACTCTCAGTGGCAGTATCTATTGGAAGATTACTGCTTTTGAAAACCTTATACCTCCTCTGCCTCAGATACATAACTAAAATCGAGAATGGGAGAAAACAGATGCTACAAACCACAGCTATTATGCATCTGCACTAGAAAACTCTGCCAAGCATGAAAAGATAACACCACACAGACCATGTCGCATGGGCATGGTGCTCTATGCAGTCAATGCTTTTGTGATTGAAATAGGATATCTTGTATGGACAGAATACCATTTTGCCATCTGCCCCTAGTCTGCTGTGCTCATGTTTAGTTTAGATGAGGTCATACAGTCTAAGGAGACATGCTGAAAGAAGTGATCATATTCTACTGAAAACTGTATGTGGCAAAGCCTGAAAATGCCTTCTGGAGATTAAAGTTAATGCAGAGATTAAGAAGTAAATTTAAAATAACATACTTCTTATCATTCTGGAGTTAATTTTTTTTTTTTTTTTTTTTTTTTTTTTTTTAATACTACTCAATCTTTATTTCTCAATAAAGAAATAGGTCCAGATCTAAAAAGATGTTCACTGGTCTTGATATGAAGATAGGTATCTAGTGATATTTTTAAAAGCTTATATGCTGTGGCCTTTTCTATAAAATCTTGCAGGATTCCTAGACACTAAATGCAGAAATACTTCTGGCTGCTGCCTCCAAAATTATTTTCCACGTTGAGTGCTTCCTCTACACTTCTCTTACCTTTCACAAACAGAACAGAGAAGCTTCACTGCAAACTGAAGAAGTTTGGAGAGATCAGATGTTTTCTGATTAGAACAATGTTAGTATTTTTTTGATTAAAAACTCTGCTATGACACCATCACTGTTCTGCCACTTAATCTCAGAATGATTCTATGCACAACAGTCCTTTCTGCAATAGCTGCACTGTATTTGGTTTGCTGGCCAAGGCTGAGCCCATCAGTGATGGTGGTAATGTCTCTGGGATAGCATGTTTAAGAAGAGGAAAAAACTGTTGTGCAAAAGCAGCACTAGGAGAGAGGAGTTAGACTATGTGAGAGAAACAACCCTGCAGACACCAAGGCCAGTGAAGAAGGAGGGGGAGGAGGAGCTCCAGGCACTGGAGCAGAGATTCCCCTGCAGCCCACAGTGAAGACCATGATGAAGCAGGCTATGACCCTACAGCCCATGGAGGTTAGTGGTGGAGCAGAGATCCACCCGTAGCCTGTGGAGGATCCCATGCTGGAGCAGGTGCATACCTGAAGGAGGCTGTGACACCACGGGAAGCCCATGCTGGAGCAGGCTCCTGGCAGGACCTGTGAACCTGTGGAGAGAGGAGCCCACTCTGAAGCACGTTTGCTGGCAGAAACTGTGATCCTCTGGAGGACCCACGCTGGAGGAGTCTGTTCCTGAAGGACTGTACACTGTGGAAGGGACTCGTGCTGGAGCAGTTTGTGAACTGCAACCCATGGGAAGGACTTGCATTGGAGAAAGAGTGTGAGTTCTCCCCCAAAGAGCAAGGAGTGGCAGAGACAGAGGGTGACGAAATGACCACAACCCCTATTCCCCATACCCCTGCGCCACTAGGGGTGAGGAGGTAGAGAAAATCAGGAGTGAAGTTGAGACTGTGAAGAAGGGAGGGGTGGGGAGAAGGTGTTTCTAAGATTTGGTTTTATTTCTTATTATCCTATTCCAATTTGATTAGTAATAAATTAATTTCCCCAAGTTGAGCCTGCTTTGCCCATGATGGTCATTGGTGAGTGATCTCTCCTTGTCCTTATCTTGACCCATGAGACTTTCATTATATTTTCTCTCCCCTGCCCAGCTGAAGAGGGGAGTGACAGAGTGGCTTTGGTGGGCACCTGGCTTCCAGCTAGGTTCAGCTCACCACATTGCACTAAGATCTTTTTTTTCTGTTCAAATGGGTATCATCAGTCAGGGAAGATGGACATGCCTTGACTTATAATTGTACCTGAAGTTTTACTAAGAGTAACTTCAAAACCTGCTTTACATTATGGATCAAATCCTAAATTACTTAGCAGATACTATTCAAATTATTAACTGTATTCAGCATAGTTTTAGGAACAACATGACTTTTTACTGCAGGAGTAAATGATCTTCATGTTCATTAGCAGATGGGTAATATTACTATCAGAAAATTTAGACGTCAGAACAACAAAAATTTTTGTACACATTGGATTTTGGGTATGTGTACAATCTTAGGGACATGATTCTAATACAAGATCAAATGGAGATACACATTTATTGTTACTAGATAATAGTTGTTCCATGTTATTTCTGGATATTCCTATTTCATCATTTAAAAAGCTAAAAGGTTCATTATGGTGATAAGATCAGAATTATGACAGGCAGAGGAATGAGGGCATTGCATAATTTGTAAATTCCCATTACAGAATGGTCAGCAATTAGTAGAATGGCAATTGGCAGGCACATAAAGAAGTAGAAATCACTTGTAAAGGTTATCCTAATGTCACTATTTTGATGGTTCCACACATATTAAAATAATTCATTTCTACAGTGATCTTTAGTGGTGAAATAGGTACACAACAGCAAACATTCACAGAGAAATAACTCAACTGAGTAAACTTTAGTCATACTATTTGGAATATTTGTTTAACCTGAATATTGCTAATAGTAGTGATGTAACAGCTCTAGTTCAACTTTTTAGAAATGGAATGTTCTGAAAAAAAATCTGAAAAATAAATAACTTTAAAGATCTTGTGTGCTGGGAAGGAAGAACAGTATCTATACGAAAGCAAAGGCAACATCTAAAGTAAAACAAACAGGGAAAACAGTTAACTGGCCCTTCTATATCCAGACCATGACTCTATTTTAGTGTTTCAATGAAAATGCCTTTATAATGCATGTTAATGACTAATCCTCTGCAGTAGCTCTAGGATTTTATGGCTCTGTCTTGCCCACATTTTTCCTTATGTTAGCATGTCAACTGTAGATGGTTCTCAGCCCTTCAAAAGAATAACTCTTTTACAAACTCTGAAACATTTACATTATCAAGCACTGATGTACTTCTATATCAATCAATATAAATTAAAATTCAAAAATATGTGATTCTCAGAGAGATCTTAAAAATTTATCATGTGGTGGTAAAGATGTCTGGCCATACTAAGCATAGCATATCCTTTCAATTTTTTTTCCCCTATGGGCAAAGGAGAATACTGCTTTCAAAGGTTACTTTAAGGTCAGAATTTCAGTATGTGATAAAAGGAGCTCATTCTTTATCTTGTAATGAGCTCAGTAGGCCCATTTGATTGTAGACCGAATGGTAAAAATGAAATCTTTCATCTCTTTGACATTCATGCAGACTTTCTCAGCTTAGTTTTTAGCTATTTCCATTTTTTTTTTTTTACCCAAACGAACACCAATAATATGCAATATTTTTTTTCTTTGAGGTATTTAGCTATTATTCCCAACATTTACCAAATACCTACCATGGTTTCCCAAGGAGTGACAATTTAATAACACACAAGATACTTTTTAAATAGTTTCATTTGGTGCATGAATATAGTCCACTGTCTTGGTGACCAAAATGAATAACAAATCTATTATGAAATGCTGTTAATAACAGGTCTGTGTTTAACACCTGTTATTTCCATATGTTTGTTTCTAACATCAGTCAACTGATATTTTTGTCATGAGACAGATCTTTTCCTCCCTCCATCTCTTCAAATACACAGATAATTCTACATCATATGCCTTCTTGAAAAAAAAAGTTATCTACGCAAATAATAACAGGTAAAATATTGTACACAAAATCATCATAGGAAAGTGAGAACATTTCCCTGAAGAAAATGAACTCTTCATTCCTTCTAGCCCGTCTCTTTTAACACTATGCATTTCCTAATGCTGATGCACTTCTGTCAATCCTCATTTGGCACACACCATACTGTTCACATCACTGGTCTCCAAATTTAACATACAGGCAAAAATTTTTGTGTTGGAAGCTTTACCCTTTCCAAATCTAATTGGACTTTGCCGACACTGTTGAATAATGATTAGTCTCAAGAACGTTGTCCAATATAGATGTAATTAAAATTCTCTAATCCCACACAGCAGCTAGAAAAGCTTTCTCAGAGTCTGAGCATTT
The DNA here is from genome assembly GCF_003259725.1 of Athene cunicularia. Lineage (NCBI taxonomy): Eukaryota > Metazoa > Chordata > Aves > Strigiformes > Strigidae > Athene > Athene cunicularia. The sequence goes on along the minus strand of NW_020799095.1, from coordinate 80,663,321 downwards.
CTCATCTTTCAGTCATTCAGTTGTTTACTGCTCTGAGCTGCAACCCGGTTCTCATTCCTGTGACAGCTTTGTACACTCAGTGTTATGAGCTAGGACATCTTGAACACAGAAGAATTTTCCCTTTATGCAGAAAGGCTAAACAAGAATTGCACCACTTATTTTTCATTTCACTTCTTTCACCCTGTTCCGACTTTCAAAACTGTATCCAGTCTCACTCTCTGAATTTAATTCAATGGCTGTGTCATTCCAGACTACCTTGGGATCAGTTAAAAACTTTTTTTTTTTTTCCCTTTTCTCTTATTCCAATTGTATGGCTGATCTTTAATCACAGATGGTTTGAACCATTCACCCTAACTTATGCTCTCCTTGGCAAATACTGAATAATACTTTAAAAAAATTACTCACAGTTTTGGCCTTTTCTCTTCTATTTGTGCAGTGACATTTCTTGGGCAATTTTGCCATCTGTAGAACAGAATTAAAAGGAGAGGAGAAAGGGTGAAATCTCTATCCTCTGTTCTGAAATATCAGTTATCCTATTACCTAGTATTTATCTGGGATTGTCTCTTTGCATCTTTTCAAACAACCTTGGCTCTTTACCTTTTATTGTCCTGTCTTGGAACACAGAAATATTTAATTTGAGGAAAAAAAGGCATTTTTTTAGATTAAAATTTATAGTGGCTTCCACATTAATTAAAAAAACCAAACTGCAACAAGGTGCTTTTGCAGTGTTAGAGACATAACAGCAAGCTCAGACAAGTCGTTTGTCAGCACATCAATTTCAACACAGGCATGAACTGGAATTGGTTTCAGTGGATTATCATCTAGTAGAACCTAAATGTCTCTAAAGAAGACAAGAGATTGGTTTAGGCTTTGCCAAAATGAATTAAAACTGGAAATCCATTTATTTGCCATAAAATGCCTGTTTAGAAAGTTTTCAATATGTTTTCTGATTTACTGCAACACTTAGAAAAATAAATGTAGAGCTGAAATAGTAACATAAACCAGGGTACCCACGTTATTCAGATCCAGCATGCCAGCTCTATCTTTTGTTTCCATGTTCAAAACGTGAATCATTAACTTTTAATCTAGAACAAGTCTTCATCTCAAAACATTAGCTATAGCTAACAGTCTCATTAACACATACAGTTTTCCCCATCAGCCTTTCAGAATCCTAATCAATGAGTAGTGGTGGTTAAAGACCTTGACATCTTTTCTCAATGTAATAGATGCTACCATCTTGATTTCAGTTTTTGTCCATACAATTCAAATACTGAAGCTGAAGCCAAAAACCACTCCAAACAAACAAACAAGCAAGCTGTCCCCCAAATTGCCAAATCCCAAGCTAAATGAATCCCAAATTTCTGAAAAACACTTGGAAAAAGTGAAATCGTGTCACCTTCCATATGGCCATGAAATTTAGTGCCAGTTTGGCAGAAAATAGTGTTCTTCTGACAACAGAATGGCCACAAATACAACAAAATCTGAACTGACCATATGATCATACAATATTGTATTTAAATAGATCATCTTTACCTTATTACCAAGAACACAACCCAAACTGGCCAGCTTAGCCCCTTTTATCTTTTTTTCTTTATGAGCTCTGTAAAAGCATGCAAGACATTCATAAATCACAGAGCAGTCAGGGTGCTCCCCACTTTCACTTTCTTCCCTATGATCTATCAAGCCTTGAGAGCATGTTTTCCCTGCATCCCTTTTCCAAAGTAAATGGCAATTTGTACTTCTATTATAGAACTGCTAACTCCTCATTCAAGTATCATCCATGGCTGTGTTCAGTTTAGCAAATCACATATGTAAGACTGACTCCTTCAGTACAAATAGTATGCAACAGCATAGGAATCAAAGATCAACAGTTAATGATATATGGTATCAATAGAAAGCACTGACCTAGCACATATTGTGTGCAGACCCAGCCTAAAATCCTGTAATTGTTTTGAGGATGTGAAAGGACAATCCAAAGTATCATGGTTTAAGCTCAGAGGGCAACTGAGCACCGCGCAGCTGCTCATTCCTTGGTTCCCCTCCCAGCATTGGGAAGGGGAAAATAGGCAAAGATGCCGCTCACTACTCCCTTCCACCACAGCACTGAGGAGGGAAGCAAAAGAACCAGGAATTTGAGATAAGGACAAGGAGTGATAACGTCATCCTTTAAGGCACAGGCAAAAACTAGTCTCATTAGGGGAAGGAAAAAAGAACATACATTTAATACAGACACTAATAACAACAAAACAGACTAGGACTGTGAGAAGAACTACCACATCTTAAAAACACCTTCCCCCTACCCTCCTCTTCTCAGGCTCAGCTTTGCTCCCATATCTCTACCCCCTCCCCTCCACCAGCACAGGGTGCAGGGAATAGGGACTGCAGTCAGTCCTGCCACTTCTTCCACCTCAGAGGCAGGGAACTTGTGACATTCCTCCCCTGTTCCAGCACAGCCCCCCTCTCACAGGAGACAGTCTTCCACAAACCAGCTCCAAAATGAGTCACCCCCACAGGTGCGTGGGTCACCCCCGTGCGTTGCAATCCTCCCAGCACCCAACTACAACAGCGGGGCCTTCTTCCCATGGGGTCCTGGTCTCCTTTGGGTGCAGTCACCTGTCCCGGTGTGGGGCCCCCACAGGCTGCAAATTGATATCTGCTCCTCCAGTGACCTTCATGGGTGGCAGGGGTGGGGGGCGGCCCTGATGTCTCACCATGGGACACAGGGGAGTCTCTGCTCCAGTGCACCTCTTCTCCTTCTCCTCCTTCCTTCCACTGACTTTGGTGTTCACAGAAACGTTCTCCTCGCAACTTCTCACAACTCCCACAACTCCCCCCAATTTTCCCTTAAATTTGTTATTGCAGAGACACAGCTAATGGCCTGGCCTTTGTGCAAAGACGGGTCTGACTGGGAGCCGGGGGAGATTCAAAAAGCTTCTTTTGCTGTAGCCCCCTCCTCTGCTACCAAAAAAACCCTGCCACTCACTCAAACTAGGACACAAAGACAAAATATTTTCCCAGTATCTTGATAAGGAAAACATGCATGGTCACACTGACCAGATATGAGGGAAATGTGTGGTCCCTTTGGTATGTAAAGATGGATGACCTAGCCAAATTTTTAAAAGTTTTGTGCCTTTCTTGACAATCTTCAGCAAAACTTTTCTGAATCTGGTTCTGCCACCTGGATTTCTCCCATTTATCACAAGCAGTCCTCAGCTGGGATGATCTACTGTTCCTTAAATGAATCATTCTAAAATGACTGAGATTTGGGGAGGAAGGAACGTTTCTTGTCTATGTATTTTTGAATGGAAAAATGATGGAGCAGTTTTCTCCACTGCAAAATTTTCGAAATGTCTGAAAAAGACTCCAGATGGTCATCTATTCCACTGCTCTTTCTAAAGGTGAATTAGGGTTAGGATATTTCTGATAGTAAAGAAAATGTAACAAAGTAGATACATTTCTGAATTTAGTTAGATTCTGTTTAGTGACCTGTGAAAGGAGGGTGAAATCTATTGAAGAGCTGGATAAAAGAGGCTTGAATACCATAGAGGAAGGCAAGGATCATGAGAAGTAATGTCCGCAGAAAAACGGATTGAATTACAAGAAGGCAAAATGTAAGGTCTTATGCTATGCACTAAAACCAAGAGGATGAACTGTGTTAAGACAAACCATCTATTTGTGCAAAGGATAATGTTGGCAAAGTGACCATTGGAAATAAACTGGCCATGAAAGGATTTATGATGGAAGTCAGGAGGTTTCAGCCATCAGAAAAACAGCATGTTGGAGTAGCTTCCCAATAAGAATACTGTGGGGAAAAAAAATGAACTAGTTTTAAGCTTGATCAGTTTGGGAAATAGATTACATGCCCAGGCTGCCAGCAGCAGCAGCAGGTGGAATTGAGGAACCAAATGGTTCCTTTCCATCTATTCTCCACAGAGGAAATCTGGCTCAAACAACTGGCATTTTTACTTACTAAAGGAAACGGAAGGAAACTCAGCCCCTAAGAGACTTAGAATTCAAACCAATTTTTGTTACAGAAGCCAAGACAAAGACATAGAGGGGTTTAACTATTCTATTTAAGAAATAAATATATCACTTAAGTAAGTTTCACTTAGCACAATTTAAACATCTTAAATTTATGTTATCAAATATCTTTAAGGTAAGTTGAACTCTTTCAATAGAGAAAGAGGAAGAGGTACTCTTAGAAAATGATTTATTGGATCCATCTTAAATATCTATCTCAGAACAAATTCCAATTTTTATTACCTTTTTGAGGTACCAGCTTGCCAATGTCACAACATTATTTAGAGCTTATTTTTTCCACTTTATAGACAAACGTCATTTAAGGTTACTTTTATTCATCTCACACAAGCTTCTTTATATATATATATATATATAAAGGTTGAACTCTCAGTTATTAAATGTAAATTAATTCACAACAAAATTAATCAGAAAATGCCAATTTTCCATTAACAATGTAAAACATGATTTAAACAAATTTGTGATTACTTTATTAGTAAGAAGGATACCATGTATCCTCAAGCTGACCTGAGATAGGTGAAATTATTTTCTTCAAAATAAATACTAGTGAGAAAAATAAAAATAATAGAAAGGTGTAAAATGGTTGTTTTGTTACTCTCAGGCATGGTGGTACATCAGTTTAAGATTACACTAATTTATAGACAGGCAGAGGACTTCACTGAATGGTCATTTCAGATTAGAAATTTAACTAGTGGTGAAGTAAATTCAGTAGATAATTTTTCTCTTTGCTTTACTGACAGAATCCAGTTAACAGAACCAAATACATAGACAGTGTATAATGTGCTGCTAAAACATGCCAGGAAGGAAGGACAGAAGGGATTAGGTAGGTCTCTCCGAGGAAAATGTTCTTATCAGACTGAAAGAAGACCAAAATTCCTGACAAACTGTCTGCAGTATTCCAGCCCTAACACATTGCATTTTTTTTCCATACAGCCTGTTTACACTAGCAAAACTAACTTTTTTAATTAGCCAGATGATCCAGGTATGCTAGTGGCTATTGATCAGACATGTGGTGAATTAAAGTCCAAACTGTTTAGCCTTCACTGACAGCTCTCAAACAGTTATTCACATAGGTAGTTCAGCTGAATTAATTAGACCTCTTCATGTGAACAGTAGTGGTAATAGATGAATATTCTGGTTGAAGGTTTTCATTGCCTGAAGAGTGTGCATGATGTTCTCTACTCTCTGCATCAGGCACTGGAGCTCAGGAGAAGAAGGGGGTGAGTGAGGTGTATCATTCTTGTAGAATTCTGTAAGCAACATAGCTGGGTCAAGCAATTTGCGCTAAACTCACATGGTTTTCACATGTAGTTGCCCAACATGAGACAACAAGAGAGCTTTTTTGCTCACAGCACCTTGTAGGCACTATGTTTATAACTGGCTGAGAGGCTCTAGCCCATCAGTTATGACAATACCCTTAGAATTTGCTATTGAACCAGACTGTGATGCTTTTCAGGACTCACAGGGCTTCCTTTTGTTAATGTGTCTGCAATCTTATTTACCAATCTCTATCTGTTATATATCTGGCTCTTTATACTTCCTTCTTTTCACACCAGGAAAGTACTCAGACTCATTCCTAATATTATTTGTATGCTGTGTTTATGAGAATATTCAATTTTGGAGAGGAGTCTAGATCTAGCTCTTACCAAACAAATGCAGTCTTCACTCTTTCATTATCAGAGGGATTACTCCCTTCATTTAGGAACTTCTACTAGAAGAATTTAAGTGTTTTCCACAAGGATGGGCCCTGCATTCCACTGATCTCAATGCAATCTCTGCAACCTAGGTTTCTCCACTGTTAAACTGGATGTTTTACTTGATGAGTTGCACATTCTTCCTGAGCCTCAAACCTTAATTAATATTTGGAGTGTTGGTATTCTAGCAACATAGATTAGCTTTAATTAGATCGTTTTTTTCTTGCAGTGATTTCTAGGAAGATTTAAGCACACAACTTCCAGTAATACTAATAGAAGGTGCATCTCTTAATCTTTTGGTCCTCAATGGGAGTACAAGCCATCAAGAAAGCAAAAGCTACTACATAACATTCAGAGAAGCTAAGTGACTGACTGAAACTTTAAGCAGCACTGGACAGTCTTCCTGATAGCATTCGTTTGCCTAGCACCTGCTCCATCATGGATTTTAATACTGGTCACTGAAGTAATAATGGGTGTAAATAGTAGAAATTAAACCATGCCCTGTTCTTATCCTTGAGATAAATATTTTTAAATAATATAAATATACTAAAAATAATGCCATTTCTAATGTAGACAGCAAAAAAGCATATACATTTCAAGGTTATGTCAACTAAGGGTTTCTGGCAGAGCTCTTTGTCACTGTAATGTAAAGAAAAAAACCTGGAGGCCTGGTTAATGTGATAGCCTCCAATCTTTATAAAATGGGTGGATACTTGTTAATGCTGGTTCAGTACTATTATATTCAGCTCTGTTATACTTTGTATAAGCAAATACCTGAGGGTAAACCAGTAGTAGTAACAGAAATACAGTACCAAAGTAATTGGGATAACACAACAGCACATTAAGACACATTGACTGACATAGACTGGTTTAAAACTATTAAGACCAAATAGAGGGTTTTATCTTCTTTGACACGTCTCTGATATTACCTGCTGTTTTTCTTCTAGTGCTGTTTGTTTAATCCATTATAAATGTTTCTTTTACTCTTCAAAGGGAATAGCTTTCTGAGAAATTTACTGGACGTTTATTTCACTTTAGTAACTAAAAAATCTATTTAGAAATAGAACTCTCAGTGAGATTGCATATGATAAAGCCATACTGGTTTTAGACTCTGTCTTGAGTTACTACTTGAATTCAGTTGGGTTACAAAAGTATAACTGAAGCTTGAATTTATATCGTTTCAAGAGCACGGGGTCCTACTGTTAAAAATACAATGGTGAAAGCTGACAGCAAATAAAAAATACACAGGCCTTCCCATGGTGCCAATGGTTAGAACAGATACACCAATTTCAGCTCCCTGTATGCATATAGAAAGCCACTGTCTTGGTGGGGCTGCACCACATGCTCCACACCTGCCTGGTCCCTGAACTCTGATAGGAACTGATAGAGACTTTCTCACCTCATCTCATAAGTTTTCTATGGGTACCTTCAGCACTCCTCAGGTAAAAATGCTAACAGCATAACTAGTGACAACTTTCTAGTTTTCCATTAGTCTGCATTTGCCCTCCTCATACTTAATCCATTGTTCTGGTTTTGGCTAGGATAGAGTTAATGTTCTCATACTGCTCTGCCAGCAAGGAGGCTGGGGTGGCCAAAGAAGTTGGGAGGAGACACAGCCAGGGCAGCTGAACCCAGTTGACCAAAGGGATATTCCATACCATATGATGTCATGCTCAGTATATAAACTAGGGGGAAAGCTGGCTGGGAGCTGCTGCTTCAGAACAGGCTGGACTTTGATTGACAGGTGGTGAGCAACTGCATTGTGCATCACTTTTTTTCCTATATTCTAATTATTTTATTGTTATTGTTGTGGATGTTATTATTATTATTACTATTATTATTTTACCTTCCTTTCTGTCCTATTAAAGTCTTTATCTCAATCCATGAATTTTAGATTTTTTTCTGATTCTTTCCCCATTTTGATGTGGGGAAGGGGAGTGAGTGAACAGCTTTGTGGTGTTTAGCTGCCCACCTGTGATTTTAAGGAGAAAACTACCACAGCCAGCACCTGGTGTACTGTTATCCTGCTACCATGTGAAATACAACTTCATGATGTTTCATGATGCTTTCTGTCTTATACAGACTAAGAGAAAACCCAACTGTGTCCTAGCATTTTATCAGATACCTATATACTATCCTGTGTCACAGCAATATTAATCACTATGTGAAATTACATGTGCCCATAAGCTTCAGTTCTCTCCTCCCTTCATGCTTTATTTATTTAGTGCCAGTGTGATTCTGGCCAAGAAAAGGGCTAGAGGATATTGAGGAGCAGAGCATGGTCTCATGAAGCAGCTGAAATGAGACTTCAAGTTGAACACAACACACACAAATCTGGCTAGGCACTGAAAGGCACTGGCACTAAAATCCAAATTGAAGATGTTTCTTTATTGCCACAGTTTCTATAGCCTGGCGTTAAAACTGGAGTTTCAGTTGATAGCTGGGACTTGATACTGCAGACATTAGGGTTTCCTGCTGTACTTACAGAAGCCCAAGTGAGTTATCATCATTAATTGTCAAATTCATATGGCAAAATGTTCTTTGTCCTCACTTCTCAGGAGAGAACATATTACAGTTGTCTGTAAAAAGGGTGCATTTACTTGTGGCCCTTTGCTAGGCAAGTTAAACAAAGTTCAGAACACAGTTGTCACAAATCAGAAGAAAAAATAAAATGAAAAGAATCTATTCATAGAAGACCATCTCATTCTGAGTGGCATTATTTGAGGTTTATTCCTATTGCACTCTTCTCGCTTTTCAGATTCATTAACATTGCAAAGCACAGAAGAGCTGCTTTTGTGTCCACATCAAAATCATTATCCCAATAAGCACTAATTAGCACCTTTGGGCTCAATCATGTTCCCACTGCAATCAATGCCAAAAACGTACATTGATTTCAATAGAAAAAGAATAAGTTCTTTTGTCAGTAGTTTCAGAGAGGTCAAAGAGAGATTGATCTACCTTCCTATATCTGAAGTCTTCACTTGCTTATATTGCTAACTTTCATTTAAACTTATCAACAGCAGCAAAGCTGAGATCCCTAGAGGCTCAAACCTTACTGACATTTTAAGACCAAGAGTTAACATTCTCAAATATGGTAAAATGTCTCTGGAATGTCAGCTCTGCTGACTTTGAAACAGCTTAGTCTTCTATATGTCAGATTTTTGAATACATTTAAGTCACCAAAGACACTTTGCCTAGGTTTCCAAGTTAGGTGCAGAGGTCTTTTTGTACAGCTCCACCACCGATTATACTGAAATTTCCATCTGCAATTGTTTTCAGCTATAGCCTTTAAATGCTCACATACAAAGAGCCCAAAAGAAAATAGCACAGGAGGTTTGTAGGTTTGTGTCTGGATGGTTTAGATGAAATGGAGACATACCTAAACTCTAGTCCCTGGTCTTTGAATGCCTTATGCATTAATGCTTCAGTAACGAAAACCCAGAAATACTACTAATAATGAGACTGGAAGCAAAGCCTGGAACTCTTTCCTACCAAAAATACCCTTAATTTATTTGGAATTAAAAAAAATAAAAAACTTCCTCTCGGCCCCCTAAGCTATGAAGATGTAATTTGTCTATAATTTTTAAATGAACTTAGACATCTAAGTTTTAAAAATTGATATATGGGTTCTTGAGTCAATGGGCTCAGAAGCATCAGGTCTTACCTAAATCCTCTTTTCCTCTTATTTTCAACAGAAAATTAAGAACCTTGATGATTATAGAAAATGTAAGACATTCATCCAACTTTTTGGCACACCTAAAACTTCCCTGAAAGGATTAGCTAACGTAAAGCTTTAAAATGCTGGATCCTCTATGCAGTGATATATAGCTTTGAAGGCAATACTGTTCCAGATAATATCCACTTGTACAAATATACAGCTCTTATGACTGGAATGAAGAAACTTGGACCTGTACTTTGGATAAATAAAGGGCTCAGTACCAGTCAGTCAATTGTTGTAAAGCTCTGGTGGTAGTTACAAGTTACCTTTCTTGAGTCAAAAACTTGCTTTCTCTTTCATGTTTACTGCTAACCTTAATAACAAACAAGTAAGGGAACATAGAATATTTCTGAATTTAAATGCATTCACTAATGATTCTGTACTGAATTACTCTGTTGAAGCCTCCTCAATAGGTAGCAATACTGTCATTCTTCTTAGTTCCTTTGGAGTAAACTTATAATAAACTAAAAAGTCCTTGCTTAAAGATCTGATTCATACAACAAAATGTATTTATAGTCTATTAAAATGCTGTGTGTATTAATGTTGCATTTTGGCTGGCTCTGCCCCTTTTTATTTGCACAACCTTGGGAGTTTGAAATAAAGAGAGAATTGAAAATCTCCAATTTCTGAAATCACTGTTAGTATACAGTACTTATTAATCGGTTAAAAGATACTTTATTGCACTTTATATATATAATTAGGACCTATTTCTAGGAAATAATGTTCTCAAGTTTATGCACAGTCTTCCCACTCGTGAATTATCCACAGTTTTTTATGAATTTGTTCATCTTATGAAAATATGTGATGAGCTCTCAGGACCATGTCTGTCACTTTACAACTCTTGTGGGAGCAGGGCTGCACAATCTTCCCTTAAAACATCGTAGTACTGACAAGTGAACAAAAATACATTTCTGGTGCAAGTTAGCTGCTTGCTCTCTAGACATCTTTCACTGAAAGTCAGCAAAGAAGAGCCATGCACTGCTTTCCTGTCCATTTTCTTCTAGACTCAGTAAGAGGTTATCTTTGTTTTCAAGAAAATTGGAAGGAACAGTTCAATTTAAGCCATTTAGGCCAAGAAATAGCAGTTATTGACAGAAATGCTTTAGTCAAGTGCTATGAAAGGATTTGAGGTTTCCAGACAGCTATTATTGTCCCATTCTAATCTCACTTCAAATGTTTGTCTACTCCAGCCACAACATATCTGCCAACATAGAAACAGAACTGTGGCTCAGACTCCCTGAACAACTGACTCAAAACTTTTGACATTATAGGTAACCAAGTCTTAAAGTTTTCCTAATCAGAGAATGAGTACTACCTTACACTACCTAGGGATTTTTTTGTTGGAAAGTAGATCTAGAAATTAACATCATTGATGGTAAGAGATTATTTCCTTCTCAAATAATTGACTTTGTTTTTCTTGCATTAATTGATCTCTCCCCTTACAGTTATTTCAATACAAAATTTGTACAGAGAGGGTGATCATATCTTCTCCAATTCACCTTCTGTGATATAAAACACAAAAATCTTTTGTTTTTTCCTTCTCATGAAGTAGTTTCTCTGTTCCTCTATTTCAGGACATTTTTTGCGTGTCTGTCATTTTGTGCACAACTCTTGAGCATGGGTGATGAGAACCGAACACTGTGTTTTTAGCCAATGCCTTATTAATGCCTTGCATGATGACACTAATATTTCCAGTTTCTAGTGACATTTTTTTCCCCTGATTGAGGGCCTCTAAAAACCACAGTTGCCTTCTGCAGCTGCTAGTGATTGATAGAAGCACCCAAATCTTTAGCCTCTGTCATTTCCAACTGATGAACTCCCAATTCAGAGCATAAATTCTTCTTAGTTCTCAAGTGAGTAGCCTTGCTTTCTGCATTATTACATTTCATCCAGAGCTGTGACTCCAGTTCTCAGGGTCAGACCACTTGTAGAATATTCCAATCTTCCTCTGTAGCAATAAAGCTTCCTACCTTACTGTCATCAAATTTCACTGACCTACCCCTATATATGTGCCAAGCTTGTCAGTGGACATATTAAATAAAATTACCTTCCAAACTTGTCCTTGATGAACTCTTCTATTCATGCATGAGATGGTCCTGCATGAGATGATCTGAATCTTATCTATGACTCTTTCCCCTTCACTTTTTCCTTAACATGTCCATTTACTTTACAATTTTAAGAGATATGAAATCCAGGTGAATTAGATCTTGTAACTAGGAAATCTGCTATCTCATCAGGGAAAAAATAGGTGGTTAGTCTAATCCAATGTAGATTTTATAAAGACTTTCCCTTATTTTCCAACAGAACAAATGTAGAGTCTGACCAAAAGCCTGTCTAACTCATGACCTTCTCACTGACAGCCATCAAAAACATGTGTCTGGAAAAGAGCATAGTTAGGACACAGAAGCAGTGATACTTCTGTAGTTTGTTACCCTAACCTCCCAAGATATGTGAGTCATGAATTCCCTGATGCATAGTGGGTGCCTGTATTTAATAGCTTTGGGAAAGTTACTGAAATACATCAGCTGTTTTCCTTTAACACTTCTACTTTGTTTTGATTGCTTCCACTTATACATCACAACTCTTTCTTAAATAGAAATACATCATGCACCATTTCTTCTTTTATGTGTGACCAGCCTAAAATGTTTGTAAACTAGATCTTATGTACTAGAGTTCTTCCAAAACTGTAGGTGATGCTAAAGTAATTTACACTGTTTTCAGAAATGTTAATTATCAGGGTACTGCTTCCACATCTTTTCCACATTACGGTTTCACCCTTCCCATTGTCAATGCATATTTGCCCCTGTGTTCAGAATCATCATTTGTATTGAAGCCTAAAGATCACTTGTTTAGCTCTAAGTCCTATTTTGATTGCTACACCTTGTTCCTTATTGTACCTTTGGTTGTTAGATTTAATTTTAAATTCTATCTCAATTTGACTTTTGCCATTTCTCACCTTATCCATAAAGTTTCTGCATTCTGAGAAAGAGCTTTCTTTGATGGCAAATCCCCTATTAAATTCCATCCTAGCACTTTGTTTGCTTTTAATACCTTCTGTGAAATCGTTATTCATCTAATGCTGACTAGAGCTGTTCCCCACAGGTTTTCTCCTGTGTCTATTTGGGATACAAAGTCCAAATACCTTACACATCTTTGATTTAATGAAATTTCAGAGTCTAGTCAGATCATCTGTCTTTGCTAACTATATCTATTAGTTTCTAACACTTTCAAAGACAGAGAAATCAAGAACCTTAGTAACAGACAAACTTATTTATATACTCTCTATAACCTGAAGCTAGAGACTTCCAATAGAAATGGTATCAGATAAATGGTTATCATACCCATCCTGTTTTCAGTTCTTTATTACTGCCTGCTTCTCAGAAATTACTGTCCTTTCAAGTATTTTCAAGTGACCCTTCCATTCCAACAAAACTAGCCAGGCTAATTTAAACAGCCTCAAAGGTGATGTTACAGAGGCTCTCAAATAAAGAGTCAACCACCAAAAATTAAAAATTTATTATTAACATATAATTAACTAGCCCTCCACAAATTACAGGTTCAAATGTCTGTGAGAGGAGAACAGAACAACTTCCTAGGGGTTAACGACAACCCAAAACACAGAACAAAGCACCACTCCCTATGGATTAACAACAACCCAAAACGCTCTATCACTCACCTGACAAGTGAGGGCTCTCAACCTCGAGGACCTACTCAGATCAGCGTCCCGACCCAAGGCCCCTCAAGGAGTTTCCTTGGGCAGCATCCTGACCCAAGGGGAGAGTCCTCGACCGCAGCTGCTGCTCCAGGGGAGGAGCTCCCAATGGCTCCCCAGGGGACTCCAGTTACACCCAGGCCAAATCTGACCTGTAGTCAATAGCGGCTCCCACTGGCCAAAGGCCCCAACTACCATGAAGCCCCAAGAGCAAAGGCAGTCAGCAGCTGCTACACTTCAGCAGCCAAGAAGCCCTGTCTTCATCGGGTGCATGCACCTGCCACACAATCCATCCCATGACTACAGTCATGATTCGGCAGGTTTCCTTGAAGTGGTGGTGCAGTCACCTCTTGCCTCCAAGGTTAAAAGGGAGTGCGGTCCCAGTAAGTCTCTATACTTGTTGTGGATTGTCATTCTTAGATGATTATGCAGTCAAATCTTAAAAAAAACATCTAACCATACAATCTGTTAAATCAAAATTGAAGGAAGCTGATCAACCATTCTAACAAGGAAGATTCAAACATATCCAATTAATGCTTAATATAGCAACAATTGCCTCTAGTCTCTTGCCCTTTTCTTCATTTGTGGACCCAAAGTGGCATTAACACAATAGAACCAAGTTCAATCACATTCTTCTGAATGCTGCCAATTTCACATGATTCATTTGCCACCATGTTGTCATCCAAGTCTGGATTGTCCCTATGGATCATCATTGCCAATCAGGATGCCTAGGTCATCTGTTCTTCCAAGATCTTGACCAAAAAAAAAAAACCAAACACAGAACTAGGCCTCAGATCAGAACCTGGGAATCAAGTTAAAAATTAGTAATTATCCACTGGGCACTAATAGGGTGAGTTTTTCCACCTTTACCTAAGGCTTCCCAAGCATGTCAAGAATGCCCATTACCGATCTCTGTTTGCTTCCAACAAAGGATCCACAAAGAGCACATCTCAGACACCGTAGGCGCGCTCCTGCAGGGCTGCGCCCAGCCCAGCCGGGCCCTGTAGCTGACAAACGGCCTGGATGGGCATTCAGCTGCCCATAATCACCTGTTAATTGCCACCTTTTGTGTGATTTGGGGACTGGCCACACTGGAGAATTATAAGAAAATTGTGTACAATATTTTTTCAGTAACATGAATCACCTCAAAAATACCCTGTTTGGCAAGAGTTGTCAATGGATATTGAGACACAGGTAACTTCTGTCCCCTTAACTCTAAAACTCCACACTCTGCCATCTGGTAAACACCACTGTTTACTTGCCAAAACATCAAACCCTAAGATTTTACCTTTGTTCTCAAGTTCTCCCTTCCAGCAATTGCACCAACTTCAAGATGTTACCAGTAAATTGCCCATGTAATATTGCCCGGGATACCCCCAGTGCCAACACCTTCCACCAAAGAAGATTCCTTCCTGAATCATAAAATCGACCTGACTTATTCTGGAGCAGTTTAAACTCTCTGTGAGGAGGCTGCTCAGGGGGAGTTTCCGACTGACTTGCTGAATCTTCCGGCTTCCTTCTTCACCCCCACCCAGGTCAGTCCAGCCCATCTTTCACCCATAAGTAACCAGATCACGTAACACTTCTGCCCACATTAACATGTGCACGTGAGGGATGGGTGTGTGTGTGTGTGTGTGTGTGTTTCTCCTGGTTGCATTCAATAGCTCTTTGCAACCTTTCTCTGAGGGACAGGACATGTATCCTTAAGGTATCCAGGAGCCCTCTAATAAGAGGTCTAATGTGGCTGCGATCCCCCCGCATGTCAAGCGGTATTCTGCACCACCCCCTCTCATCCACTGCCTGAATGCCAGTTGCCTTCTGTACTCCCTGCACCAGCTCTGACAGTCCCTTCACCTTAATGGTAACAGGTTCCTATCTCTCCTTAGGGTCCACAGGCCCAGCCCAGTAAGACACTTGAGGTGTTATCGACTGGTTACCTGTTGGTCTGTCATTTAAAAACACTCCAGGACCCCAGAAACCTTCCACCTCCTCACTGAACAGAATTCAATCCCCCCCCACTGTTAAAGAAACTCTCCACAAATACTCAGTTTCAGTTTCACCTGGTTTATGTGAATATTTAGCCTGAAGTTCACTAACTCAGGTCCTGTCCAGGGGGTTGTACTGATGGAGGTCTGGGGGTTCCCACCTTTTGGACCTGTGTATATTTCTGTTTTAATGAGAGGTTGCACATTTTTTTCCTCCAATTCCTCTATTTCCTCCAAGCCACTTTCATCAGACTGTCCCCAAATAATCTCCATCCCACTCCTCAAGATCTACATTTGTAAGTAACTTTCAAATCTAAACAACACTAGGAGGCTTTTTCACTCATGCCAAAATAAGTTGGTTTGTTTTGTTTTGTTTTCTAATAACCATCTTCTCTTTATCGTAGCAGTTCTGCCTTCAACTAATCAATTTCCAACCGCACCTCTAAGACGTCTTTCTCCACTATACAAAATAATTCTGTGCCTCAATCAAGCAGGCACCTAAACTGGCATACATTTTTCCTTTACTTCTGCTATTCTACCAACTTCCCCAGCTTTGTTTCAGGTTTCACAACTGGATCAAACCAGTTCTCCTATGTCACTGTACATCTGGAGGAGAAGGGACACAACTATATTTCTGTAATAACTCCTCTATTGACATCCTACCAACCTTACTGATTTGTTACAGAAGCTCTCAAATAAATAAACAACTACCAAAAATTAAAAATTTATTATTAACACAATTAACTAGTCCTCCAAAAATTACAGGTTCAAATGTCTGTGAGAGGAGAACAGAACAACTTCCTAGGGTTTAATGACAACCCAAAACACAGAACAAAATAACACTCCCTATGGTTTAACAACAACCCAATGCTCTATCACTCACCTAATGAGTGAAGGCTCTCAACCTCGAGGACCTGCTCAGGGCAGCATCCCAATCCAAGTCACCTCAAGGACTCTTCTTGAGCTGCATCCTGACCCAAGGGGAGAGTCCTGGACCACAGTATGCTGCTCCAGGGGACTCCATTTACACCCAGGGCAAATCTGACCTGTAGTCAATAGCGGCTCCTGTTGGCCAATGGCCCCAACTACTGTGAAGCCCTGAGAACAAAGGCAATCAGGAGATGATACACTTCAGCAGCCAAGAAGCCCTATTTTCATTGGGTGGGTGCACCTGTCACAGGAGTTCTTTGCTAACCTGACACTTTTTGTTTGAAATAGATTAGAAAGTAATCACAGGAACAGCTCGTCCAGGAAAACCCATAGAGTAGCAATCTTCAAGAGAATGTGGCAGTGACAGTGCAGGCTGAGCTTGAGGGTGGTAGAATTTTGTCCACCACATCCCCCAGACAGAAGAGGATGTGTATGTATCCTGTATCACAATGCAAAGTCAAACAGGCTACCTCAGAGCATCTTTCACAGTAGCTGAGATACATTTATTTGAAAACATTACAAAATGGTAAAATATGATTTTTACATATTACTGAATGAAATTAGGGTTTTAAGGGTAAGTTGTGTTTAGACTTTTTTTTTTTTTGGTAAATTTGAATATTAGTAAATTTTTTAACTTATCTAGGTGTCAGTGAGTAATTAAAGAAATTATTTTTTTTGTAAAGCACCCAAAATTCTGATATCAAAATAGCCAAACACAGCAAGTATGATACCCTCTAATAATAAGTTAAGCACACTTTATTTTCAGATAATATAACACTGGTCAAAACACCAACAATTCCTTCCTTTCTTTAGAAAAATGAGTCAACAAACATTTAACTTGGAGAGCTCTGGGTACCCAGGATCCCACTGTTAGAGTGTGGAGCAATGGCAGTGCTGCCTTGTGTATAAAGGTAGGACCTTGAACTTGAATGACAAAAGGCCAGTTGAAGCATACTGCTTCCTGAGAGTGATTCATACTATTGCTACTCTTAAAAATAATTTATCCATCTGCAGCTGCTGTTAGCCTTGGAATATGCAGATCCATTAAATCAGAAATGATGACTTTCATCTCACTGCACACCTCATTTGCTGGTGAATAACATTATGCTGAATTATGCTGAATTGTATGTGGTCTTGTGTGAGCATCCAGCTTTTCAGATCTCCCTATACCATTTTCACTGTTGATAAAGTCTCCTGTGATCAGATCTTATTACAAAAAAAAAAAAAAAAAAAAAAAAATTTAAAAAATAATAGTAGTTTATATTTGCGTTTAATCAATGGGATACAAAAGATAATAACGATACATAGGTATTTCTCAAAGTGCATTATATCTAGATCTTCCTTGAATTAACCTAAAGAATCCTGAAAGCATTTGAAGAGTGGGTAGCTTAATTGTGGCTCAAACATACTCAGATTTCTGTATATGCTTAAATTTAGCATGGGAGAAGTTACACAGAAGTTTAAGAAACTAAACATTTGATGTGGTAAACAAAGTGCATAACATTGTCATCATTATCCAAACTACAAACACATGGGTGTTTAAATCCCCATTTTTTTAATGGAAATTAAATGCCAAAATCAGAAAATTTTGCTCACATTATAAAGCTGCTTCACTGTAAAATACAGTGACATATCATAAGATGGTTATTACAGTCTACTGTATTTGATCCTTGCTGGTTTGTGTAGGAAGATATCCTTGTACAGAGATGAACAACTGTCACAAAAACACCTTGTCAATTACAAATAAAGTGAGTATTGAATATAATGTTCCTAACAATGAAGAGTGAAGCTGATCCACTATCTTTTGTCTTAACTACCCTACAAAATGATTGTTTAAATAGGTTTTGCACTACAAAATCAGCTCCCCATTGCCCTCTTCAGTGTTTTTGGTTTTTTTTAATAGTTCATGCATTTTCCCAATGGACTTTTTTTTTTTAAAAAAAAAAAAAAAGCTTTTTGTACCACATTTCAGTGTAGTTTTTAGAAACAAACAAATAAATAAAATGGAAGGGGAGTAATGGGCTAGCTATAGCACTAATAGGCATTAGCACTGATAGAAATCAGATATGCAGTATTTTATATGCACTGTTCAGTGAAGTTGAAGCTTATAAATACAGAAATATCTGCAGAGATTTTAGGTTCCTCTAAGTTTTGAAGAAGAAAAAGATGACAAAATATTAAAAAAAAAAAAAAAAAAAAAAAAAAACATCCTCTTACTCCACATCTAACAATAGTCCATAAAACAGAAAGCAGAACAGCAATGTCTTATCTTTTGGAACATATGAAGAGCATTGGCAATGTTTGTCTTAGTGATGACTTGCACTGCTTCCTATTCAGACACTTTTCACTGGCGCTCAAAGGCACATACTGTTTGCCACTTACTGGAAAATTAGACTGGATGAAGTCCAGAATCAATTTTGTTTCTCAATGTAAAAGTGCAATAGAATAGATATGGTGATAAAGACCTTAGAGCATGTGTTAATTGTTTTAGAAGGTCTTTGCTGCAATGAAATACCCAAATAAAATATAATCAGTAATATTCTGAGTTTACCCACAGAGCAGAACGGTCTACTTTTCTTAATATTCTTCAATATTAAAGGTTAGAAAGAAAAAAAAAAAATTGATACTTAATGCAGTAACTAAACTTTGAATCTTACAATTCTCTTACTTATGAAGCTGATATTTCCATAACATCTCAAGTATGATAATTTTTATTTGTTAGTATTAAGGAAGCACAGCTAGTCCTTATTAAAATAGATTCATATAGTTAGGAAACAGGGATTCAAAAGGAAATACCAAATTGAACTGGAAAGAATCTGAACATGTTTAGCTTCAGCATAACATGAATGACTAAATGGCAAGGCAGAGATCACGTTATTGTGTTGTGGGCTATCCTTCAAGCACTCCCACTGGAATCAAAAAGGATTTTCAGCAGGTGAGGCAATCTGGAGATGACAGTGCTACTCAATGTGAGCAGCAGTCCTTGGTTTCAGAGTGATACGAGCCTAATTGCAGATGCAGATTTGGGGAAAAGTACCTCCCGAATTGCAGTGCTGCCTAAACAACATATCAGCTTTCTGATACAATATTTAGCCGAAATACAGACAGGCAAGTCTCTTTTTTTTTTTTTTTTTTTTTTTTTTTTTTTTTAATTATTTGTCCAAATTTCTCAGAGCAATTCACATTACTTAAGCAATGAATTAACAGGATTTTCTGGCACGTGTTTTTTGTTTGATAATTTTTCCCCGCGAGGATGAAACATCCTTACAGCTTCCATGTCAATAAAATTAATATATACTTAATTTCTGATATGTTTTAGAAGATTTTACGTTGCTAATATTTTTTAATACAAAATCCAAGTATGTTAATAGAAAATAATGACAGAAGTAGTTACTTCTCTCATAGTAATGAGATGTTTCTAAAGTGTATTAGTGAATTTGCAGTGAATCTTATTGCTGCAGTGAAACTTTATGCACTGTATTAATTGGGAATGTTTTCCACACTGCTTGGTTAATGAATTTCTAGTCCTGGGCAACAGACCAAATTCTGCTAAGGACCAGGGTCTAATGCCCTTGGCCAGAGTTATTTATCTGTTTTTCACTCAAATAAGATCTGCATCCATCAGTAACAAGAAATAAGAAATAGGTAGAAACTGCTCTAATAAAGTTAGTATTCAAAAGACATGAAAGGCTATTTATAAATGGAAAAAAACACTGAGCTTGGTGACCCTGAATTTTTATTTTATCTAGCAATTCTGACCAGAGAAGGAAAAATTAAATTGGACTTCTCCAAGCAGCCCGAAGAAATCAGACACCCACTTCCAGTGACTTTCTGCTTTAGAAATCTACAGATTTGATTTAATTAGCCAGTTAGAATTAACAGTGATGAGGGGTAGAAAAATGTGCGTGAATCAAACTCTATAATTTTTATTCCCACTCTTCTTCACTGACTGTCCATGTTGTTGCTGGAATACTAAATTTGTCAATCCACTGCAAAATTATGAAGTACTCTACGTTTTCAGGTTCAGTAAAGGCCTCCCAGCCAAACCAAATAACTGAAACCTGAGTAGAATGAAAACAGATATCCTCACTTTTGATTAAGAATTATTCAGCCAAATATGACTATTAAAGGGTACAGAACGTTTAGTAACCAACATATTCCTTTCTTGCATTAAATCATTTGTATGTTTTAGTGGGTCATCCATATAAAATCTATATCTTTAAAAAGATACATAAAGGACACAATTGATTTGATTTTTTTGTCCATAGAATTACAGATAGGGCCACCTTCAAAGTGAGATAAGAGCATGAGATGTAAACATATCGTATTTACTGTCAATTCAAGTGAACATTTTAGGTGGAGGTGATCTTTCAGGGTGTTTTCGAAAGCATTCAAAACATTAAGCTTCAAATAAAATGGAAGTAATTTAATTCAGTGCAAGTTTACCTACCTAAATGCTCATGAGAATCTGGGTCAAAGCAACTTAGGAGCAAAATTCCTCTGTAAAGTTATTATGAAAATCCCTGTTAGCCCTCTTGCGCTTTATTCAAATTTATTATTATCAATGTATGTGATTAGACACACAAAAAGTTGTATATTACTAATAAAAATACACAATTAAAAGAGTGCATATACACATGTAATTCAAAGGTACCTTCAGAACTTCCTGAAATGTGTGTTCACATACAATTTTGTAACTCACAGTTATGGGTACTGTAAACCCCATAGAAGGAACAAAAGCATTTATTTTGGTCTATGTACTACCTCCCTTTCAAAAGTGTACTATGAAAATAGGTAAAGAGTACATGTGGTAATTCTACACTCCAGTGAAAGTATCAGTTTTGATTGCAATATTGCAAACAGAAGAGAAAGTAGTTGTTGACACCAGTCCTAATTATCCAATAAATTTAACGTGAGCTAAAATTAAGTGGCTAGAAAGAGTTTTCCTTCCATTAAGGTGGAAAGTAAGAATGTAAAGAGGTGTTCCATACAGGCACTATCCTACTGTTAGTTCTATATAAGGAGAACTAGAGAAAAAAAAAATTACCAAGAAAGTGATAATTATTTTCAATCAAGTTGAAAATCTCCATTTATGTTCCTCTTCGCCAAAAGGCTTTTTGGAACTATCTCTGTTTTCTTTGGTAGAACTGAGATCAGCTTTCAGTTCACATGCTCCAGCATCCAAATATAATTGGAAATGTGAGGGTCATGTTTCAGAATGGAACAGCTGGTCACAGAGTTGATTTGTCCTCCTTGAAAGTGGAAAGCTGTCATCTAAGTAACACCTTTCAATGATACTTACTGGTGCTAACATTCAGTTTCTCTCATGCCAACTCCTCGTTCTACCAAGCTGTCTTAATTCTTAGGGAAAAAATTCACTTCAGACAGGGTTACAAATAGGGGTAATTAGGGCAAGCAAAATTCCTGTACTGGATGTGATAAAAATACATTGTTACTTAATTTTCTTTAGATTAAGGAAATTCAAGGATAATGCTCTTCAATTGCAAATGTCAGGGACAGAGCATAACAGTTCAGAGTCATTTCTTGGTAGACCGTCTTAAAAACAGCCTACAAAAGTGACTAAGTCTCTTGCCTTAGATGAGAAAGCTCAAAAGCAGATAGAATAGGATGGAAGGTTTCCTGCTGTTGATTCCAATACAACGAGGTTTTCTTAAGGTCTTTTGTTCATCTCTGGTATTGTGCATGCATATAATAATACACTTACCACAAATTAATTTAGCTACCTTAATAAATGTGCCCTTACTTTTACTTAATCTTTCAAAGTTTATTCATCTTTAAAATATATCTATATCAGGAAACATCTTTTTGTACTACTCTTAGTTTTTCCTGAATGATAATTTTGTTATATAAGGCAGCATAAAAATACATTTGAAGTCTCATCATATTTTTCTGAAAAATCTTTATTAGACAATCAGAGCTGGATTGTCCTCTGTCTCCTTTGTCTGAAAAAATCTGTGTAAGTTTTCCCCTATTGACAGATTACATTGATACAACACTGAATGAAACAAACAATCTTGCTAAGGTTATTTATAATTGTAAAACTGCATAAATGTTATGCTGCTGTGATTTTATGGGCTTCTTTTTCTTTGGTGCCTGCAGTTTGTAGAAACAGCACATTTCAGTGTAACGACTAACTTGCCATCTGTGTGAGGCTGTGGGACTTGGTGTTTGCTTCACTGTGTTTATGGTTTCCATTGGTTTCTGGGAGTGTGCTTGTTGGGAGAAAGTTGGCCCTTGGGGCTGCCAGAGTACATTTCCTTAATATGTGTTTTATAGCCATTCCATTTCCTTTTCACTTACAATTTTATTTGGCTTTTTAAGTTATGCTAAGTGCTTGGCCTATTCTCTTCATTTTTTTCCTAATGGCAGCTGGCATAAAATTTAGGAAAGTCAACCTAAGTGGTCTAGATATCTGCCTAATTCACACAAATAACTTTGCTTGTAAACTTCCTTTTTCTTTTATATTAATTGATATGGGGAATTAAGTTACTAGAATAATTAAGACTTGACTGTAAATTGTCATTTGAGTGGGACAGCAAGAAGGTAGGACAGGACTGCATGATTTATCTGTTTTGGAATCATAGAATCATAGAATTGTTTGTGTTGGAAGGGAACTCTAAAGATCATCTAGTTCCAACCCCCCTTCCACTGGATCAGGTTGCTCAAAGCCCCGTCCAACCTGGCTTTGAACACTTCCAGGGAGGGGGAATCCACAGCTTCTCTGGGCAGCCTCTTCCAGTGTCTCACCACCCTCTCAGTAAAAAATTTCTTCCTTATAGCTAATCCGAATCTACCTTTAAAACTGTAGTCCCTCATCCTGTCACTACACTCCCTGATAAAGAGTCCCTCCCCATTTTTCCTGTGGGCCCCCTTTAAGTACTGGAAGGCCACTATAAGGTCTCCCCAGAATCTCCTCTTCTCCAAGCTGAACAACGCCAGCTTGCTCAGCCTGTCTGATGAAGTCATGCTGGATGAAGTCATGCTTCATCTGATGACTGACGAAGTCATGCTGGATACACTACTAGTAATTTCTTAAAGCACACAGATAATCCCACTGCATGCAATATATTATATATCCTATCTGAGAGTTAAAGTTCAAAAATATAATTGAGCAATAAAAGTATTGCTATATTGCAACAATAATAAAAATAAATACAGTCCTTCAGATGAAGATTTGGCAGCCTCATAGGCCAAAGGGAATGAAGTTCAATTCCACAGAAAACTTTTTACCAAGTTTGAGTTGTCCAGTGTTCAAAGCTCACAAATATCATAACTTTGTAGTTTATAATGACTTGAAACAATATCTACTTATTTCCTATAGATATATAATATTAAAGTGATGTAATAGACTTTCCTTTATAATGTAAATGCATTTTCCCCCATTTCATATATCCAAAATAAATACCTAGTAATAAGTGGGAGTTGGAAACACAGAATAAATATTTGGGAGTTGTAAACATGTTACATGAGTTGTTCTCACATGGGTGAGAAGTTCATCTGTGTGTTTAAAACCCTTAATTCAGAGACCTCTCCTGGATTCTGTTTATGCTGACCTGTGCTTCTGCTTTAGGTTATAAAAATGCAAACTTTTGTTTGTAACCACTGCTGTCTTTCCTGTTTAATTTACATTCAACCTTTCAAACACATCTGAAAGTTATTCAGAGACCATAGTTTGGTCTGGGTCTATTTCTAGTTTTAACATGTCTTTAGTTACATTTTCTATTCATGAAATGTCTTTTAATTTTATTTTTAAATTATTTTGCACTCTATTGAGTGTTATGGTCCTGCTCCAGCAAAGCATTAAGCCACATGCTTGCTTTTAACAGCCTGATTAGTCCCTTAAAGTAATGAAAAGAGTGCTCAGATGTGCAGTATTAGCTCCATATTTTAAATACTTTGTCAAGCCAGAGACAGATTACTCAGATCACAGGCAGATTACAACAGAAGTCTGATTCTTGACATAGGCAAGTGGATAACTATCCAGGATAGGACACTGCTATCATAAGATAGGAGACTGCTAAAGAGGACATCACTGTCCTTCAATTACTCTAGGTATCTGGGAAGTCATGCTTGCTGCTACTGCCACTTGCAGATGGGATGCACAGAGCAGGAGTGGTCCTTCCTATATAGGCAACCAAAGAACAAGGCTTTTCCCTCCTGACAGCTGGAGCAAAGGGCTTTCTCCAGGGTTCACCATTCATTGTACTGATTCAGCTGAATCCCATTTGAAAGCAAGCCAAGTTCAACAGAAACAATATACATATTGGGAAGATAAGTCTTAATACTTATGAAGTTAGATACATGATGAAGTATCTAGCTTCATAATATCAAGTCTTGATACTTGATGAAGCTATATCCAGAAAACTGACTTAATTCACAATCCTCTTTAATCTAAGTAGCAGACTGAAGTCAGTACTGACTCCCTCCATAATCATTACTCTGACCTAACCAATTAAGGCATTTTCCAGTTCCGCTCATGAGTAGTGGAGAGGTGTAAACATATTTTTCACCAGAATGTTTGTCTCTGCAGCAAACTCTTCTGGCCTGAGACACCAAGTTTCAGAGCAGCCAAGGCACAGATTTGTGCTACTGGGCAAAGTTTGTCCCTGCCTATGCAGAAGATGAAAGTTAGACCACCGAAGTAGCCTCTTCTGATACAAGGTGCTGTCAACAATGTTTTAGTGGTTCCAACAAAATAATTTAGAAGATCAAGCACCAAACACTTACCGCTGGTTCCAGTTTGACAAACCATGTGCAATAGCAAAGTCAGCCCAGCTGCTGGGAAAAGAGGCCTATGAAATGCACCTGAAGTCTGGTTTCCTGAATCCACAATAAGTAAGGTGAGCTGCAGTTTAGCTTTTCTAATGCAGGTTGGCTGGATGAGGATGGCAGTTATGGTCTCCTACAGCTATACTGGATGTCTTTGAGACCAAGAGATGAAAAGCTGTAGAGCCTCAGAAAGGCATTTCATGTCCAATACATTCCTTGTCTGCAGAACAGGCCAAACAACTTTTATTTCTCTAAACTATGGCTAAACAGCCTTAATTTCCTCTTTTTCCAATTCAGGGAAACACTCTTTCCCTTTATTACTGCTCTTAACAAAACATGTAACTTTTTGTTGACCATTATGCACTTTCCTGACACCTCAAAATAGTGCTGAGCCCGCCATTCTTTCCAACTTAACTGAAAGAAAATTGAAGTTCTGGGTGTTGGTTTTGGTTTTTCTGCTAATATTACCTCTCTGCATGGCCCTGGAAAGCTGATTTAGGTTTTGAAATGTTGAAAGTGGTCATGGCTGAGATGTATTAGTGAATAGAAGACAGGAGAAGCAATCAATAACACATGATGAATACAATTTATCACACTGCTACCTCCACAATGTAGTTGGGATGCAATTATATGTATCAAGACACATACTGCATTCCTCCTTTTGGCTTACTTTTTCCCTATGCAGCACTTTTTAGATCCTGTTTCTGTTGCTATTTCTCTTAGTATGATTGAGATTATTATTAATAATTGATTTTTTCCTCCCTTAAGAATGCATCTGTCAAGCTTGAGGGCCAAAACATTCATTTAAATAGTTCCCTGAAAATTAAGCAATTCTTTGTCATCTATTACTAGCCATCCTAATATATGTTCCTAGTGTCATACTGAACAGCCCCCACCTTAGTAACTGTCAAAATTTATGTCATCACCAAACTAAATACTTTGTTAAAAAAAAAAAAAAAAAAAAAAAAAAAAGCAAGCTAATAGCTTTGTCCCTCCAAAAATCCCTTTCATAGCTACTTTATGTATAGTGCCAAATATACATTACATATGCCATATATTACATACATTACATGCCATATATATTTTCTAATAGAGCAATTAACTATGAGAATTGGGGGCAGGGCTAGTGGGTAATGTCAGTCTGTAAAATGATGGACATGATAAAATTCTCATTCAGTAAGACTAGACAAGCATCTGATTTCTAATTTACATGTTTGGTATAACACTAGGAAGGTTCTTTTGTGATGTGAATTTCTAAAAGTTTACATGAAAAATACAGTAAATTCAACTTAATTTTCACTGAGTGGTGTCATTGTTACTTCTCAGTTCCACAAACCACCTTTGAAATAAACTTCTTAAATTACTATGAAAGACAGAGCATGATTCAAGTGTATAATACTGTTGCTACTTAATTCCTTTCTGTAGATTTTGCTTTTATATACACATAAAAAGTGTCCTGTTTATATTACTCCAGGCATAGCCTTTTAAAATATCTTGGCTTATTGTTGGCGAGGGAACATTACAGTGTGGATAATGATGGGATAATAACTTTGATTTTGAACTTCTATTACTTAAAATTTTGCAGCATTCCCTGTACAGAATGTACACTGGGGCTTGTTAGCTCTATAATTGCAATCCTTACCTTGAAGGCGTTTTTGTATGCCCAGCATCCAAATGGACAGCACAGGGAATTGGAGTCTGAAGATGTATTGTTCATTCTTTTGATTATTTTCAGGACGGCTAGATTCAGCAAGGATCTTAGAGGCTCCTTATCTGAAAGCTTTTGAGAGGACTTTCCTAGAGGCCAGCTAATTCATGTTCAGGGTTCATATCTGAAATTTGCTCCCTTGGAACAAATAGGTAGCTAATGCAGCTCTATTGTACCGAAGTCTAATTAGAGATGGCTTCATGTAATGGAATAAGGAATCTGCCACTGCTGGTGAGCCCGATGGAATTAGCACAGTTCAGCTATGTCAATACATCTAAACGTAGCTACACATATTCTTGTTCATGCCAGCCATGATGACTGAAGTGAGTTTCACATTGCATCATACTTTATTTCAATAGCATTCTGTACTCTTTTAGCATTAGCTGCCCATGTAATTCCACCCAGAAAGACATCATTAACTTTTCATACATATATATGTGTGGTCTCATTAATTCTGCTTTAAATAGAAACATACTATTAAAACGGGTATGAAAAAGCATTTCCAATTACCTGATGACGTCTTGTGAGTCCTCTGTTATTTCTAACGTAAATGGCAAGAATCCTTCAGTTGGGTTTTCTTGGTGAGAACTTCCTGTCAGACCACTTCATTTATCCTGCTGCACTTCACTGGACATTTTATCTATTTTTAGCTGCTGAAGATCCTATGCATATATCACCCTGTGCTGAGATTTTTATATTCTTTAGTGGCTAATACATATCTGGACTAGGTCAGTTCTGTGAGCTCTTTAAGAAGCCCCTCTCTGCTGGAGTTATGGTTTTGGAGATACAGTAGGTGGTACTCATCACCCTGAGTCAGGAGTTACTTGTTTGTAACAGCAGAAGAAAAACTTGTTGATAAATAATCATTAAATAAATAAATAATAAAATCTGAGCTTCTTTATAATCATAGAAAATGCAGTGAAGTATATATTAATGCCCTCTATTCTGATCACTACTAAAACATACCAAAAAAAAAAAAAAAAAAAAAGTAAATGCAATGTCAGTAAGTAGACAGCTGCAATGTTCTGATGTCAAGAAATACTGAGGCAGAGCAGTTCCCTTCAAGACTTTAAATACCTGTGGTGAGTGGATAACATTACCTCCGTACTGGTCCTGAGGATTAAAACCACTGTGGGAGTACTGCAGATACTGAGGTAATAATATCTCTTTACAAAAAAACTCTATTTTAGCTTTTATAGAGCACCTCCCAGTAAAGGTATACCTCAAGGACAACTGTACTGAAGGTACAGGTTTTCAGGAAGCATATCATAGACCGTTGCTGTCTGGCACAGTGGATGTAGAAGGGGAGAGGTACACTTAGGCAGGAGAAAGGTCTTAGGAGAAGTTTCCTGCATCTATACTTTTAAGCAGGACTCTTCAGTCCTGTCCTTACTGACATCTTCCATTCACAAGGTGATACGAAGCTTATCACCACAGAGCACCTGATGTGTTAAACTTGGAGAAATGAATGCTTATTCAGTTTTTCAATGTACACATATAGACACAGCCATATTCAGTAGTCTGATTGAATGGGGCCAGATGAACCAATGAATATGATCATGGGGTTTCACTGTTTTTCCTCCTTCTATTGATGAAATGTAACGGTAACTTCCATACTGCTGTCATTCCTCAGTTTGGCCATGATACATGCATAAGATCTTACCACCTCTTTTATGTTTAAAAATACAGAAATACAGATGGCATAAATACTATTATAAACACGAACATTTCAAGGATTATTAATGAGCTTCATGTGGAAACAATTCTGAACAACAGTATAAAATCATCATGCAAAGTCTGTATCATTAAGGATGCACATGAACATAGGTCTTCAGATTTATTGGGAAAGTCTGATATATTTACATATCTGAAGAAAACTGGCTATAGATAGAAGAATAGTATAGCCAGGAAATGACAAGAGTAAGCAGGAAGGAGAATGGGATGGAAGAAAGATTGAGGCAGAAATAGGAAAAAAGATTAAATACATAGAGAAAGAGATTAAATAGCCAGCACTCTTTTTGCTTGAAAAGGTTAGGATCAAAAGGAGATGTCAGAGATGCTCTGAATTTGAAGTTATACAGTAAGAACATTTTACCCTTTCTTTTTAACCCATAGCATGTGGCAACAGTTAATTAAATTAAAGGCAATAAAGTTAGAAGGAACGAAAGGATAAGTCTTCTTTACACAGTGCATAATCAATTTGTGGCATTCACAACCACTGCAGGTCATGTAGACAGACATTGTGGTTGGATAATTTTATGACTAGCAATAACATTTGCAGCTCTGTCAGCTTAGAGAGTGATAGGAAGATAATCAAAGAGACTCTTGGAAGACACTGCCCCAAGAACTCAAAGGTCTGCTATATTATGAAGGACTCAACATCAGCTCCAAATGTCACATCATTTATCAGTGTGGGAGTGCATAACATGCAGAGAATTAAAAGCTATTACATCCCATTTTTAATACTCAGTAAATAAATGGTCAAGGAATAGATAAACATCCTGTTCTCTTCTTGATCAGCGACCTTCCAAATTGTGCTAAGTTTTCTTGAATAGTACTGTCTTCTCTCTCTCTCTCCCTGAAAATGCCAGTGTGGCAGTGGGGCCTGATTCTCTCCCTGGAGCTCTGATGATGAAATAGAAATCGTAAGATACATTAAAATGCAAATTTTGAGGACTTTTTGTTGGATTTCTAGTTTTCAAGATTTTTTTTCCCAAGACTTCTTTCAAGGTTGAATCTTACAATCAAGAAGGTAAAACCTGCTTCTCTTTCCCATCACCATTAATACCTTGCAACAGTTGTCCACAACCCTGTCCCATAGGAAGCTATAAAGAACAAAAGCTAGGACTTCCATCATTAAATTTACCACAGCTAAATCACAGGTTGTCATTGTTCAAGTCCAAAATAGATGAAAGAGGAGAGGTTTCCATAATCTTTTATGAACTTGTTTCACACCATCACTGAAGGCTGGCCTTTCTAACTTTGTCTCTTGAAACTCAAGGTGTTATTTCAAGCAATGCTTGGATTTTCTTAAGATCATTTCTTCTTCAGAGACAGTGTGGTTCTACTTTGTATGTAAAACACAATACCTATTGTTAATAATCTAGATAATTTGTATCTTAAAAGAAAAAGCCTTTCCAGATCAATATGGCCTCCAGCAAAAACTTGCCTGGATGATTTCAGAAATGTCCCATGTCCGGTACTGTCAGGCAAATCCTCAGCTAACAACCTGCATTAGCTATTTTTCTTTACTGTTAAAAACAGATACAGTTTTTAAACACTTTCCTGAAAGCAAATTAAAATGAAAATAGTTTTAATCAAGAGTCAGTTTTAAGACTGAGCAACCAGAACTGTTGGCCAGTGTATGAAGTTAGGTAGCAATGCAGCTCACCTAATACACATTTGAAAGAAAGATGATGACCACTTCTTAGTCTTTGCCTCTATGTTCAAGAGTCTATCTATGGTTTTACTGGTTATGTTAAAATATATACTGCATATAGCTACCATAATTTTCTTCCTGGAAGGGAAAATCAAAGTGGAAAACAAACTATTTAGTCAGTGTATAATGAAAAATCTGAAAATTATGAATCTAGAAAAAACCCTCATATATTTCATCTTAAATAACATATGCTTATGTAAATATGAAATCTGACTTCCGTTTGAAAAAAAAAAAAATCCGTAAATTATTCAAAGTGTACTTTTATATACTCAAAACTGTGAGAAGACAGATATGAAGGTAATATACCTGATAATGACAGGAAGGCTACAATAATGAGATATTCTTGATCTCTGCACATATTCAGTCTAGTGATCTCTCAGTACTGTAATGGTCATCCATTCAAAAGGGTGTTCACAGGCCCAAATCTTGTTTCATACAGATATCGACTTGAATAGAAAACACAATTTTTCCAGAGAAGAATGAGTGACATATTTGTTCACATGCTATCAAGATAACATCATTAAAAAAATTAAAAATTAAATTAGACATAATTGTGACCAGGCTTTTACATCAAAGCTTCTGCCAAATATTGACTTATTTACTACCACTGATCTCAAAAGACAGCAGTTCCTCAAGTTCTGCTGAGTGAAAGGTAGCAGAGCATGGACCAGCTTGCCCAATAACTTACATATCGATTGAGAATTCTAGTGAGATATCTTTAATGTCACGTTCTGGCAGCTTTATACCATTTTGCTTTGAAGTTGAACATAAAGTCAGATCTCCTGCTCAGATAGACACAGATTTTGCATGAGTGAGGTTCCCTCTTTGAATGTGATTTTGCTTTTAAAATCCTCAGTCTTACAGACCTGACATCCACACAAGCTCTGAATGAGAAACACCAAAGGAAAAGGTCTACTTTTAAAATGTGACATCTCAAAGTCACCTCACAACTGGTTTAAAAAGCTTGTAATGGGACCAACTAGTTTGTGGCAAAGTTGAAGGGAATATGGGGAGATCTTGAATTTCATATATGTATGCAGTAACAGAGAGCATGAACTGTCTTTAAACCCTTAATATCCTGCATATGTCTATTTGGATATCTTAAAAATGGATAAACAGGAATTCACCTGCTCATTTAGTTGAGGTAGGTATCTATTTTCCTATCAGATGGTGTGGCTGAAAAAAAAAGCAACATAGAAAATCAATTCAAACAACAGATTAAAGTAAAGCAAATATTTTCTGATTTTTTACACCTGTATTTCATCAGTTTGTGAAAGACACATGAATTGATATAAACTACTGTGATACTCTTTGAAATATGTTTTTAGTTGAAACTGTTCTAATTTCAGTCTGTGCTTTGACGTTTACATTCATTTCCATCACGTTTGCTATGAAAAATCCACTCTGACAAGTGACAGAACAGGTAGCACTACACCAACAGTTCAGTCTGAATCCTGGAGTATTCACATGTATGTTTGTGTGTGCAAACTACCAAATGGTCCTTGATTTGAAGCTAACATTGGCAGAAAGTGCTTCATGCATAGCCTATAACTACATTTGCATCATCACAAACTTCACAGAGAACAAGTATCATAACCTTACTAAGGATCTAGTAGACACATGTTCAAGATGATACTCTAAAAGGTAAAATCCTTGCTACACTCAATTCAGCAGGAAATAAAACAGAAACTGAGCTTTTTAGTTTGTGGTTGTTTTGGTGGGTTTTGTTTGTTTGTTTGTTTGTTGTTTGTTTGTTTTGGTTTGGTTTTTTATTATTTAATTTATTTTGGGGGTGTTTAATTTTAATTTCTTTTAGCATTACTGGCAAAACATTAAGGTATATATCAGAATGCTACTTCTCTGTGTGTACAGGTCCTAGAGCCCTGCTGCATAATTGGCCTCATGTATTTCTATTCCTGTTATAAAATTAGCTAATTATTGGCCTCAGTCTTCAGTGCTTCTTTTCTTCTCTACTCCTTCTCTACTCCTTTTCTTTTCTCTCAGCACTTCCAGTGGTTCCTGACTCATATTTAAGCGGGATTTTTATTATGCTCCACCTTTCTGAGATACTTTTGCCTCCAAAGTTAGCTCATCAGCCAGAACTACTTTCCATTGCATCATATTTTAACTCCACAGCTTCAGTTATGACTTGCCAGGAACACAATTCATAAATAAAAATGTTAGTTAGAATAAGATTAAGAGCAGTGTTACCTTCTCACCAGAAAATTTCTGATCACATGTCTCTATCCAGAAAGAAAGACAAAAGTAGTGGGGTCTTGTAATCAATCAGGAGTCTGGCCTCCAAGAAATAAGTATGAGGCTGGTTTACCATTGCTGTGTCTAGTAGAGTCACAGGTTGTCAGACCTAGGATAACTATTTGGAAACACTTTGTGTAATCCTTGAATGCCACCACTGTATATGACTCAACAGAGCACTTAGGCAGCTGCTTCCCTCTAAACCTGGCATGCTCAGGTTTATCTGAACAGAAACAAAAGGGGTGAGCACCTTGCCTGGTAGGTAACTGTGCATGATTTCAACTTGCAATTCAAGTATCTACAGTGAGAGACTAGTCTCCAAAATATCTAGATAAAAGTATGGAAAAAAGGTTCATTTTTTTACAGTACTAGAATCATGGTCCCACTGAGATTTCATGTGAATTTTCATGTATTATTTAAGACTAGCGAACTGAGAGCCCAGAAGAGACAAAAGAAATTCTTCTGATTAAAGCAGAAGCTGTGTGCTTGGAAGACAGAGACTCGATTTCCAGGGCTCCCACAATGTGTCACTTCTAGGTTTTGGGAAAAATAATAGTCACCCAAACTCCTTAACAATTTCTTTTTGCAGTCTGACACTGTTGTAGTTCCAGTGTGAGCATATGTAGGGAGTGAGGACCTGTTCTTCTCTTTCTCTCTTCCTCCTTCCATGGTGGAGAGGCTCACAGTGAAGGGTAAAACAGGAGAAAAATGCATGATGTCTGGTGCTATCTTTTCCAATGGCTTCCAACATACATTTCTAAATCTGTAGGGAAACTAGCACAACAGCACAGATTCAATAGTTCTTGGTATTGCAACAGAGAAACAGAAGACTTCCTTAATGGATTTTGGTGGGAAAATAAAGCTCTGTTTGCTTTGTTGCGTTCTCTACTCTCCCAATAAATTCAAGGCGGTCCATAAAGACAGAAAAATATTATGCATTTAACAAAACCTCACAACTTCTTTGAGAGTTACAGAGGAAAAAGGATCCATAGACGTGGAGATCTAAATTTTTTTAAGGTGCAGTTAAAGCTATTGCTGCCTTTGTATAAACACTGACTGGAGACATGTAGCAGTACAAAATACAGAAAATAAGCATGCACTCTATTTTTTTTTTTCTCACATGCTATTTCATAACATTGTTTTCAATGGAATTACTTTAGAGTATGAAAGCACCAGTGTTTCTTCATTTAAAAAATTGCAACCTGGTACTAGAGGGCTATCTGTTCACTTGTTACAAACTTATCAACATTTAATAATATGCATCATTTACCTGAAAAAGTGGATTGAAATCTATGATTTACGTGGTGATTTATTCATAGGAGAATGCATTTGATTCTGTAAACAAGGATCACAGCTGGTTCTCTTTCTTTGTATTATTTGATTTTTGAATGAAACAAAAGAAAGTATGTTTAGAAAAAGCACAACTAAGCTGTGGAACTCTGCAGTGTGGTATGGTGAAGGCTAACCATATGAGGAGATTAAAAACAAGAACAGTGATAAATTCATGAAGACTAGGTCATTAGTGGCTACTTAGAGCAGACTAAAGCAACCCAGATCAGAAATCTATAAGCAACTGAAAGCTGGGTGAACATACCAGATCCAGCCATCCATACACAGCACCTCCTCTTCAGGCAGTAGTCAAAATCAGACACTTTGGCCAAATGACATGGATGGCAGCTCTTACATGTTTTAGGAACAAGCAATACAAAGGGAGGGAGCACAACATTGTGCCTTGTGAAATCCCAGTACAGAGAAGCTTTAAGCCAGTGTCAAGAAGGCACCAAGCCCTCACTCACATGACTTCATACTCCCATGCAGACAGCAGGAAAAGATACAGGGTGTCCTCACTGCTCTGCCATTTATTGATCTCCAGCTGTCAAGAATCCCTGAAAACTATCACTGTCTGACTCAAGTCAGAGCAGTTCTTAAGCTTCTTTAGTCTTAACTGGCATCAGGATCTAAGCTCAGCGTGATAAAATCACCAGTTCCCTGGCTACCCTGCCTCTGATTTTCCAAGTAAGAGCTCTGACCTCTTGCATTTCCACAGTGTACCTTGTGTTGCAGGTCGACTTTGAAGGTTGTAGTCTTCATCTCACCTGCTGACCCTGCCACCAAAGTTTTGTGTTGAAATGTAGCAGCAGGCCTTTCAAGTGCTTACTTCTTCTATAAGAAAATAGCCATTCTAAAAATAGAGCACTAAGTCCTAGAGCTGAGCAAAAGCTGCTAAGTCAGAGAAAGAAAAAGTCAGCTAGGTAAAAACTGATGTTGTTGGAAAAATAAGTAAATAAGTGGAAAGCTAGAAAAGGATTAATCATGCCAATGGCTGTGTTGGGCCTGATGTTATGTTTTTTCTGTAATCATTTTACTAATGCTAAAAATCAGCTGTTAATACATTACAACAATATAACCCTTATATTTGTTTGTCTTGTATTTAAATGTGCAGCAAATACCTACACAGTAGTCCTGGTTTTGGCTGGAATACTTTTAATTTTCTTCCTAGTAGCTGGTATAGTGCTGTGTTTTCAATTTAGGATGAGAAAAATGTTGATAACACACTGATGCTTTAGTTGTTCCTAAGCAGTGTTTATACTAAGTCAGGGACTTTTCAGCTTTTCATACTGCCCCATCAGTGGAGACTGAGAGTGCACAAGAGGCTAGGAGGGGGAACATCAAGGCCAGCTGACCCAAACAAGCCAAAGGGGTATTCCATACCCTGTGACATCGTGCCCAGTATATAAACTGTGGGGAGTTACCCATGGGGCACCATGGCTTGGGGAGTGGCTGGGCATCAGTGGGTGGTGAGCAATTGCATTGTCCATAACTGGTTTTGTGTAATCTTGTTATTCCTTCTTTTTCTGTCCTATTAAACTGTCTTTATTTCAATCGATAAGTTTTACTCTTTTTTTTGTTGGTTTTGTTTGTTTGTTTTTTCCTATGTCACTGGGGGAAGAGTGATCAAGTGGCTGCGTAGTGCTTAATTGCAGGCTGGGGTTAAACCATGACAAGAGCATTAGTTTCATACCCAAATACTTAAGAAATGAGATTATGTTTATGTGTGTGTGATTGTATGCCTGTGTCTACATATATTTAATCTCTCTTGCTCTCTCTAGGGCCAAATATTCTTTCTGGTCATACAAAGGTAAACCCAGAGTAATTTGATGGTTATTGACCTGTTTTCTTTTAGCCTGTTCTAGGGTAACTCAGAGAATTTGACTTACTGGGAAACGAAATGTGACTAAATCTTTTCCGTTTCTAAACTGTTTCTTGTTATGACATGATATAATGTAGGACTGCAAGAGGATTTCCAGCCCACCAAGAAGGGCTCCCCATTGCCAGCACTGTAAAGCAAGTGATGACTGAGTTAGTGTCACGGTGCTGTGACTGCTCATCACTTGCAAGGACTGGGATGAAGAAATATCATTAGCAGATGTAGCCAGATGCAAAGCACTGATACATTTATGCCATTGTCCATCTCATCTTATACCATGTGTGTTTTGTTGTTGTCCATCTCATCTTTCTGCAGCAACTGGAAGGCTGGAATAGAGCATCTGGATAGATCTGGGAATAAATCTCATTTCTTGAACCAACCGTTTGATCATGTGGACACAGCAATAATTTCAGTTAGATAATATCTCTCTATGCTCAAATTCAGTAAAACATCCTGCTTCAGTCAAGCTTTCAGTAAAGGCCCCTGATAGATAACCAAGTCTGATTACACAGCTGGTGTCCTTCATCCAGACTTTTTCCTTAGTAAGTTATCCTGCCAGCTTTTCAGCAAAGTTTTCCCCACTTTAAAAGAGGTTAGTTTAAATCTAAACACAAAGGAATAAAATCTCCCTGCCTCTAGGCTTCGGGGAATACCTGGACTGCTTTTTGTGTTCATGTCCTCCCTTGCTGTTTCTTATGATCAAAAAAACCGCAGACCATTTTTAATTAAAGTATCCCCATCTTTCTCTACCAAAGTTATGCCTTTACTATGACATGTGCTCTGGAAAAGCGGCTCTGGGATGATTAAGGTCAATTAGCCACCAGAGGGAGCCCACATAGCCTCTTGTATTTAACCGGATCGCATTGTTAGAAGCGATGCAAGACAGAAATGTGAACTGCTCCTTTGTGCGACGTGTAACTATGGGGAGTATTTCAGTAAGGCCGGGGTAAGAATACACGATGTGGCACTATAGATGCTTACAACAATAGAAGAGCAAATCCAGCTGCCAAAAATAGATATAAAAGAAGAACAAAGGGAAAATACCATGAGTCCAGGTAAATTGGCACAATTCTAACAACAGGACTGCTCTGATTTATGTTAGCTAAAAGTCAGGTCTGGAAAGTGTGAAGAGTTCAGTGGTCCAGTGTTTCTTCTTCTTGCCAACCTCAATGCATTTCAAAGCTTATATTGAAGCCAATTAATTAATTTTGTTTCTTTAAGAAGAGCGCAGTTGGGATTATTTCATTGAAAGCTTAGTGGTTTTTATTAGGTAAGGGTGGCCCAGCCAAATATAGACTTCCTCCCCCATCTGCAGTCACAGACCTGCCTGACCTCAGGAGGAACAAATTACTTCTAGTCCTTTGTGCAACCCAAACAAGAAAAAGAGGCTGTACTGGGAGATTTTGAAGGACTGTTGCAACAAGCTTTGTGACAAACCTTTCCATGCCCACATGTGCATGAGAGCCAGTCCTGGCTGTGGTTTCTTTATCACATCAAGATTAACTCTGTAGATATCCTTAAAAAAGGCAGTCCTTCATCTCAACCTCTGTCAAGGCTTAGATAATAAAAAAATGCACACATATGCACATTTATATACATATAACTATAGACAACCTCTCTATCTCCTTGTTATTAACACCTACCTAAATACAGTAACTTTCTTAGTAGTAACTGATCTTTTTAATTCTAATTAATTTGATCCTTCTTGGGCTACATATAAAAGTGACTCACATGCCCAGTCTCCTGATGCTTGGTACTTCTGCTTCTGTCAGTTCTCCTGTACCCAGAAACAGTTGTGAGTGTGCATACAAATTTAAGCTGGAGCTAGCATTCTTGGAAGCTTAGTTTCCGGCTAGAAGCAATAGAGGCTTTTCTCCTAATTCATGTAAAAGTTGTCTGTCAGAACTGTAAGCAGGGTGGTGATGAATCCAACCAGAAGCTGGAAAGCTGTATTGTTGCAAGCAGTGCTAAAACTGGTGTGCTATGTTTGGGAGCAGAGGAGCTCCAGTCTTCCTGTACACTTTCAAATAACAGGCTACTTCTCTTAGTGCTATTTGAAGATAGCTCAGCTTCTTTATTGAACACTATTTTTTGTTAAAATTATCCCTCTGCTAAGGAGTTACAGATTTTGGAAGTGTCAGGGTTTATATATCTGTACTTAGAGTAGAAGGTATGTTCTCCATCTGTAACACAGTCTGAGGATGCTCATAGTATAACTGGGGTTTTTGTGTGAGTCAAATCAAACAAATTAGTGATAATCCTTTTTTTTTCAGAGCTTTAACTGAATCAGCAAAGCCCCATATTCGGAGTTAATCTTGTTAAAAACATTGATTTGATTTAGAGTACTGAAGGCAGGTAGCTGGTTTTGCTGCTTTCAATAGCTCTCAGATTCAACTCTAAACAATGGGAATATTGTTAGAAAGGAGCACTGCTACAGCTGTCTGAAAGTCCTGTTTCTTACTGTTCTGCCTCTATGCCACATGATTTGTTGCTAAAGGTACAATTAACAAGAAAGCACTTGTTTAGTTGCCTCTAAAGACTTCAGAACAGTTTTTATCTAAAACAAGAAAAAACAAAAAAGAGCTGAAAATGGACACCATGGGAAGCAGAATATTTAGTAAACACTGTTATTAAGCATTAATAAATTAAGTACAAGAAAAAAAACAAATCAATATGCATTGTCATTGAAATGCTACATAACTTAAAGTTTACAGTCATGGTGGTTTTTTTTTTAAAGCAGAGGAAGAAAAGAAATAAAAATAGACCTTCAATAAAATGCTGTCCCAAGGTGGTTCTGAAGTAGGGACACGGACAGTGAGTTTGAAGTAGTTTTTAACTACAAAGCATACCAATCTCAAATAAGTGCTACTTAAATATACATAGTTTATGTATGCGTAATCCAGAGCATGTTTTCACAAGCAAGCAAGGAAGCATCTAAAGAGGAGTTATGCACCCTGACCACTACAGAAACAATGGGAAATCATCAGTGCACTCAGAAGGTTTTCAAATCAGCTCCCTGAAACTTGTATCAGAGGATGAGATCAGCTGCCCTCTGAAACTTTTTTTTAACCTCTTGACAAAAAAGAGCATTTAGATGATTACCCTTCATCATGGTCTGGAGCAATTTATAGTGGTGAGTTAGTGATTAGTGGGTTCAGACAGAAGGGTACACTTACCCCAAAGCTTTGGATACATCTAATTTGAATTGCCAAGCCACTTCCACATCAAAGAGCCATAGCTCTGCACTTCAATTGCTTACACTAAATATTCTCTTTGACTCAGTCTATATTCACACTGTAATCAAGAACTCTTTGTACCAAACTTTAAGATAAAAGGAAAAAATAAATGGAATTGACTCAGCTATTCAACACAAACTTTCTATTCTTTTCTACCACTGAACTTTTACTGATATGATTTAGATTTGACCCAAAGACTACATCCCTTGCTCTTCCTGTGATTATTTGATCTGACATCTACCACTTTTCACATTCAGGAATAACAGGCTATGGTTATAGATAGTGGTATTTTCCTTCAGTCTTACCTGATAGATTAACATCCTCCTGAACCCCACTCTTCCTCATTTCCTTTATTCTAACAGAATTAAACAGATCGTGCCTGGAGGTAAGCAAAGGATCCTCTAAACTACCCCAAGAGACTCTGCTGACAGCCGCTATAGACCTTTCCACTGGTTGATCTCCTCTCGATTTCTAAACTCAATTTAATCACAGATACACTACATTTATTGTGACAATGTTCCTATTCTAAATACTTCTTCTCCCTCCACAGAATATTTCTATGTTGAAAATACATGAAGAATAACTTTAAGAACAACATAGTAAAAAATAAGCTTTATTTTCCTTTTCAGCCATAAAAATAAGTTTTAAGGATACTCATTTATATATAAATGGATTTTTTTTTTTGTCATATATATTCATCTGTTTATATAAAAAATTTCAACAACATTAAAGAATGGCACAACCCCAAGCTAAGTAACTCATCCTTCAGGAGTATCTTCATGACCAAAAAATAAGCTCAGCAAAGAAGGTTAATATCTTACAATTTTTCACATGAAGATTCAGAAAAATTACCAACTGATCAGTGGCTGCTCTTTTACGTTTTTACAATTTGTAGACACAGTATAATTAGATGACTCATTTAAGTTCAAACAGTAAGTATAATGCAGGGTAAACAGTAAGATCCAATCTCACTGGTATTGTCTTGTGGCCGTCCATATTAACATCAATGTCCAAAAGCAATGAAAAACTCAGGCAGAAGTAATTAAGTATATAAATATATATTCATATGTTCAGATAGAAACTTTTGTTCTCAAAAATGAAAGTTTAAGTGTGTGTTACATGCACAAACCTACCATCTGGTATTTATGAGAAAATGAACAAAAAACTGTGAATGTAAAAAATCACTCAACATATATTGGCTGATGATATTTTGTGGTTGCTATCATTCAGTTTGTTTTAAAATGTGTTAGCAACGTGAAAAAGAAGGTCCTCATAGAAGTATTTAATGTAAAAGAAGTTTTGAGCTAAAGGCAACAGCAAAGTCATGTTTCCTTCCAATGTTGGCTGAAATTAAGGGAATGGTTTTTGGAACTAATGTATTTTTTAGTTAGAGGTTTGAGTTTGTTTCAATTATGAACATGAAACCTGTTCTACATTCATGACAAAAAATATATCTCATGAAAAACATTGAGAACTCCTCTCCCTGACTTTAATGGCATTAAGTTTTTCTTGCTTTTCTGGAGATTATGCTGCAGTTATGCTGCAGCACTGTTGCCTGGGCAGGTGGTCCAAATGTTAGTGGAATGTTCTCTTATCTCCAGCTTCCCTTCATGTCAGTTCTCCACCTCTGGATAGAAAATAAAAACTACATGTGCACTTCCTCACACCATCTTTTTACAGCAGAAAAACAAGAAGTAGGGGCACAAATGCTGGATGCTGGCTGGAGTATGTGAGCTGGAAGAGAGAAAGGAGAGGGAAATGGGGACTGAAATCAATCTATATATGGGTCTATGTAGCTCTTTCCTGTCAATGATTCACTTCCTTTATTTCTAGACATTTTTTTTTTTAAAAAAGGCCTCCCACAGCTGAATTCTTTTGTGCTCCCAGGTACCATCTAATTCCAGAAATACCATATCATTAATTTAAAGCTAGAGTGTACTTCAACAAAAAATCAAAACTCAAAGTAGAGCAAATTTCCAGGTAATCCATCTTCCAAGCCTTCTCTGAGATTGTATGCTGGCGTCCTCTGACAGCATCATGACACTCATGAAAGCTCTTCAGGCAGACAGGGCTTTTCAATTATTATTGCTATAAAGGACAATCATTGCATAAGTGAAAACAATCCTATTTTTACATGAGAAAAAGACTGACAGAGGATCCTTTCTATTGTAACTTACAATGAAAACAAGAAACCAAGCAAAGAAGAAAGCAACCTTGTCCTATGAAACCCAAGTATAAACAATTTCTAAATTAACAGTAACTTGAAAATATATCAATTTTCTCTTTCTACATATTTTTTCTACTTCAGCTAAAGCAAATTATCTTTTTTTCCCCATTATTTTTAAAATGTTCTTACTACCTACTTCTTATTTCTTAAGGGAAAGTGTGTTTTTCAGTCCAGGACAATCTTACCTACTTCAGCTTAACGTGTGTATAGGTTGGTGTGAAACCCTTACCATAAGTCCACATAGTAATGCCATGAGTCCAAACAATGAAAAAATAATGAAAAAGAGGAATGTAAAAAGTAATAAAGAAAATAATATTGAAAGAATAATATTTCTGCAATAGATGTTTAAATTATCATAACTTCCATGTGGCATCACACTTGAACCTGTGAAAAAAGTATGTTTCACTCAAGCATGGTAAGTAGACTCCTTGTACTTCTCCTGTATTGGGTCTGACTGAGATGGAGATAATTTTCCCAATACCAGCCCTCACAGTGCTATGCTGTGTATTGGTAGCTAGAAAGGAGTTGGTACACACCAGTGTCTTGCTATTGCAGAGCAGTGTTCACACAGCATCTCACTGTCTCTCCAACATTCCCCCCTCACCACTGGGCTGGGGGAGGGCAACATCTTGGGGGGATGAAGCTGGGTCAGCTGACCCAAACTGGCCAAAGGGGTATTCCATACCATATGACATGATCAGGAATAAAACCTAAGAGAAAGGAGGCAGGGGGCATTCATTATTACAACATTTCTCTGTTGGAGCGATGCCTATGTATACTGAAAACCTACTGAATTCTCAGGAAGTGGCTGGACATTTTCTGCTGATGGGGAGTAAAGATTGGCTGGCATTGGCTCTATTGGACATAGGGGAAGCTTCTTGGCAGCTTCTCAAGAAGCCATCTCAGTAGCCCACTCCCCCACTACCAAACCTTGCCATGCAAACCCAATAAATCTCCTCACACTACCAAATTAAAAAAAAAAAATCTAGGAAAGTAAAACCAACATTATTTCAACATTTGTTTATGCGCATGTGTATACTTTCATCATGCTTTCTGATAAAACATGCTAATATCTACATTTCCTATTCTAAAGTGGTTAAGCAAAGTTAACATTGCACTGCAGAGGTGGTTACATTACCTTTGTGGACTAAAAAGTGTAAGTGACTATAAATATATGACTTATGAAGTGGGGTAAGGGATCCAGATAATTCTACCAGTGAAAAATACTGTGTGGGGTTAAAGGGAATGGGGATGGGACCGCAGAAGAAATTAGAGTCATCTGAGTGCCAAATCTTCAAGGTGTATTAAAGCAGCAAAGGGATGAGCCAGGAAAATGTGCATAATACTTGAGAAAATTTTGCTATGGAGTGAAAGAGATTATTTGTATTTTTAAACAGCCATAAGAGCAGATGGATTTCTCTAACCTTAGGCAAATTAAACTGAGGTATCTCAGATAAGAGTAGAGTAATATCCTCACACCAGAGAGAAAAGGTCCTCAAGAAAACAAATTAGTTTGCCAGATGCCTAGAGTCAGAAATGAATCTGAGTCACACTGTCTGACAGGCAAGACAGCATTTCCTGACCCAGATAGCTTGGTGCCTACAGGTTTTCCTAAAATGATACCTGGTACAAAGAGTAAGTGCCAGGGACCTGTTGTTCTCATATGATAGAGTTAGGCATAACCCCAGTGCAGAAACTTCTAATTTAACTCTTTTTATTAATCAATATGTATATAATACTTTCAGTATTACAGAATTCTTTTGTCAGCAGCAGGACATCAGCACGTGCTAATGAGTTTGCATCAGATAATACATACAAAAGTAAATAAAACTCCTGGCATAGACCTTTTTTCTTACAAAAAAGATCCACTTCATAACTGAGGAAGTGCAGGTGTTGTTTTCAGGGTCTTCATGGTAGTAATACACACATGCTAAATGTAATTTCAAGCTTAAAAATTTGAAAAATATAGTCACAAATGACACTTAGCTGAAGCCCGAAACATACATGTTTCTGCACTGAAATAAAACTGTGCTGGTTTGACCAACAAGAATATATTTTCCTCCCTCTCTACTAGCAATATGTTTAAAGCAATGTTTATTCTTAGTTTGACTTCTCTGTAGCATGACAGGCTTTCAAACAGGGCATAGCCTTGTGGAGGAAATCTACCTCTGACTGAAACTCACAAAAGTGGGGTATTGTAAATGTCACACACAGAGTCACGCTCACACACCTGCGTGTACATACACACACACACACACACACACACACACAAATACACTTGGAAAATAATTCTTCTGGAAACCTGCTTAAATTTTGCCATAACTGTAAGAAGACACTGTTCTTACTAGTTAAAGAGCAATCTCATTCCTGATCAAATATTGATAGATATTTGGGCTTTTTTAACTTAGAGTTCTTTTAAACTTTGATCTGTTACTCACTGTTGAATCTCACAGCCATTTTGTTGCTTTAGCATATTTTATATTCAGTATTTATTGCACAAAAAAATTTATTAAAATAAGACTTTAGTAAATCGTAATGGCTCGAAAAAACTACCTAAATCTAAATGAGGCTTAATGTTTTTCTTTTCTTAAGGAGTGTACATATCTAAGAAAGAACAGATGTTATATTAAATGGGTCTTTGGATAAAAGGAGAAATCTATTTATAGATGTTACAATCACACATTTTTGAGAGTTCTAGAACCATAAAAAAAATGGTCATACTCATATACATTCATGCCAGTTTAAAGCCTCATGAATCTGCTCTATTTCACTGACAAGAAAAAGATCTATGCACTATTGTAACATTGAGAAAAGCCTGACCAGAAAACTTCTTTTATTTTCAGCCTGTTGAAAAAAGAAAAAAAAAAAAATCATGTTATCATGGGCAGCAGAGTAATTTCTGAAGAGTCAGAAGATCAGGTTATTAATTTCCAGCCAGAACACAATTAGTTACATCTTAAGTGATCTGGGCCCCTCATATCAGAAAGGTTCCCTAGGAAGAGCTGCTCAGATGTGTTGATCTAGAGTACCTTTTTAAGATTTTGAGTTGTTCCGGAGTATATATGTTTGGGTTTAGAAGATAACAAAGAATAAATAGAGAATGGATACACATAACAAAAATCTGGGCAGTTGCAGAACATATGGGCATCAATAACATGTTTCTGAAATAGTCTGTTGTGCAGTTTATCAGTACTTATCCTAAAATGTTGAGAAACT
Organism: Athene cunicularia; assembly: GCF_003259725.1. Lineage (NCBI taxonomy): Eukaryota > Metazoa > Chordata > Aves > Strigiformes > Strigidae > Athene > Athene cunicularia. The sequence goes on along the minus strand of NW_020799095.1, from coordinate 80,619,164 downwards.
GTAAAATGTCACGTTGAGCAAACAAGAGAATCATGATATTACTTCAAAATGTCAAAGTATAGCAACTCTAATTTGTCTTTTTTGGGTTTTTTTCCCCACTAACAGGTAACTTCATATTTCAGGATTCTCAGTGTGAAGAGATAAAGTATTCTCTTTTAATCACAGCTTATCTTTCATATTAGAGCAGTATAGTTTAATTTTTAATTATTTGCTACACAGCAACAAACTCTTAGGATCTGGGTGCTTGTAGATACAAAATTGTAGCTATAGCTGTCTTTTGCTTATTCAAAACTCCTATTATCAGCAGGCAGAAATTTGTAAGAAAGCAGAGCTGAGTCTTTTAAAGAATGTAATTTTTTCCTCACTACCATATTCATCTTTCACTCGTACAAAACAGGCCTTTTACTTAAGCTTCCTCACTTGTCATCTTCAAAAATATCAATCTCCTTAGAAAAGAAAACAAAACATTCTAGATCAAAGCTGACCCAGAATACATGGTGCACTAGTGGCCATGGAAGACAAGCACAAGCTTTGAAGGTAATTGGAGGATCCTGAGAGACCACTGAAATTAAATTTCCTGACGTAAGAAGCTCAAGAAATCTATTTCTTCCATGCCAGGCTGTGAGAGAGAGGACTGCAAGTGCTTTCGGGATCATCTGAAAAGTCTCATCACTCTACGGTGTAAGATATCCCCAGGTTCAGTCCCCATACTAGAAAGAGGGTGCTGTGACTATTCACACTTAACCAAAAAGCCAATGCATGTCAGGGAAAGGGCCTGGCTTGTGGCTTGTGCTGTGCTGCCTGTACACCCTCTGCCCAAAGCACAACTTGTCTTCCTCAGTCTGTCTTTGCTTCTGGGGGGAGCAGGTTACAGAAGGGGTACAGGGGCTTGCCCCAGCTGCTGAATGAGGGGGTGAATAGCTCCCAGTTAAGCATGCTGGGGAACGGACCCCTTTTGCCCGCTGAAGCTACAGGAACACTGTGAGAAAGCAGGGAAACCTGAGACTGTGATGACCCTCTCATCTGTGGAAACAAAGGGCCAACCCTCCTCTCTAAATAAGCATTCTTACTCCCTGCCAGCATCCCCAGCACTCACCACAGGTGGCAGCTGGGAGGCAGCTGGTGTTTTGCCAATTATCAGGGCTCGCATAAAGGACACAGCCAGCAGAAAGATGAACCAATAACCAAACTGTATTTGATACAAAAGGGTCAGTACATGGGTGAGCGCTGGGGGTACAAACAAGTCAGATTATACATAATCAACATCAATCCCACTGACCCCAACAACAACAACACACAGCCAACAATGGGTGGAATAAATGGTGAAATGTAGTTTCCCATAGAAGGGAGACAACCAAATCAACAAGCCAAACACATAATACCAAGGAAGCCACATATTGAATCTCTACACAGCCTATATTTACTAGAGCCAGACCTGACTGGAGCCCAGTTCCAGGGAGGTGGGAGATCCTTCCCCACCAGGAAACTCTGCAAAGTGCAGACAAACACTGCCCCTTCCTGCAAGTGGTCCCAGCTTTTATCCCCAAGTGGGACACCTGACCTTTGGTTACTTACTGCAGACACCTGGGGCTCATTTACCCAATGGCTCTGCCTGCAAGGCCGCCGCACCCTGGAGGGAAGCCTAAAGGCAAACTCACCCCCCTTTGTGAAGGGCTGTGGGAATCACCCACATGTCAACCTTAATTTGGGGCTTGGGGTTGAAACCCCAGCATTTCAGCTAGGAACCTGCCATATGCCTGTACGGCACCCTTCTCATGTTTACCCACCTCCCTCCAAAATTCACATTTTTAGAGTCTAACCATTTCTTTCCAGCCTCCTTCCAAATTCTTACTTGGCTCTTAGTTTTGTTTTCAGAAATGCTGGTAAGTCGTGCATGACATCTCCAGTGTACCAAGCTGATGTATAAGACTGGGTTTGCAAGTTAATGTCAGAATATTAGATGTGGTTTGCAGTTAGCTATCTTTGGGGACTGATATGGCTTCACAGCCCTTTCAGAGCATGTGACACACTGCTCACATTATAAGCCGCTAACAGCATTATAAAAAAATTTCATTATATTCTTCTGTGGCGTAAATGAATGGCTGCATATACTTCCAGAAGTTTGCTCTGGTTGTGCTTCTTTGTCCTCAGTTTCCGTCTGCAATATATTAATAATAGTCTTCCTAGAGACAATTACTCAAACAAACCACAACTACATGTAATATTTTCACAACTCCTATTTTACAGGATAGTGTTCTGATACAGTGGCTGCCTTTTGTCCTCTCTCAGAACAAATCAGAGCTTAATAACAGAGCAAGCATAGAGATGTACAAAGAGTGAATTAAAGTCACCTCCACTTTTCCTAACAAACACATTGCCATCTGTCATCCCCGTAACAGCCTGTGAAAGCAAAGAAATTTCAGTTTGAAGAAATGATCTAGAAAGAACCAGTCACTGCATTTGCATTGATTACTGCAAATGTGCTTCTGTAAGGGTGAACCTGTTTGGGAACTGCAGTCTGAACTCATAATCTCATACAAAGGTACAGGAGGGAAAATGGGAACCTAGGGAAAGGCATAATTATAGTGTCTTCCTGTCAAATGGTTGGAGGGATAAAATGTCATCTTCCTGCATAATAAATAAATTAGAATTTCAATATTTAAGTCCTTGTCAGAGAGAAGATCTGTCACAGAATAACCATTAATTTCTATGCTGCCTTTAGGGTAATTTTTCACCATTGAGGGCATTTGACTGTTAAATGCTAATATGAATTAAATAAATGCTTATGAAGTCTGAGATATCTAATCAAGAAAACCCAGAAAAGATTAAAATTACATTCTCCCCCTCCCCCCCCCCTCTTCTTACAACAGTTGCTGGTTGTGATATCCAGATATGAAGCATCTAATGAACATAATGGCATCTATTTTAGGAACTACTGTAGCATCAGTATTACTTTGCACATCACGACGCATTAGAAAAAAATTAAAGACAAGGAAATTGTGGTGTCCCTGTCATTTGACTTCATCAGTGGCACTTTGTTGTTTATCCTTGAAACCTGTCAGACTCTCAGTAAACAACATTACTCCAGTGTCATCTATATTCACCAGAAAATCCTAATAGCTGCTGAGGTAACCTTGACTGCCAGTCACAAATATGAATGGTAACCAATAGTGACCACATTTAGGGCTCTGGTCACATCATTCTTACCCAGAGAGTCTTGGTCCTCCTTTTTTCACTCTTGCATTTCTTTGTATTTTCACATCACTTTCTTCTTTACTGGACCCTCTAAAATGGATCCTCTCTATTCCTAAAGAAGAGGTGTAAAAATATAAAAATTTATAGTTTTGCTAGGCAACTAAAAAAGTTTTTTAAAAAAAGACACCAACGTATAGTACTGAGGTATATTGTTTAATGTAAAATCAAAAGGAGTGTAAAGAAAAAACAGGGGTTACCATATTTTTAAACTTTTTACTTATCTAACAAAAATATGTGTTTTTTGAAAAAAAAAAATATTTCCCAAGTGAAATGGTTAATTTCAAACCTCACCATTTGACTGAATCCAATTTTTATAGTGATGTCTTTTTGCAATCCCACTTTTGACAAATTTACTGCTCAGAAAAGTCAAGCAGCCGACCCTTTCTGCCTGCATCCTCCTCCATGAACTTCTTTCCCTCCCTGTAGCAGCCTTTGTGTGCCCTTGTGTGCCCTGGAAGACAGTGTAAAGAGAAACAGCCAGAGTACAGGAAGTAGAGCAGCAGCAGATGAATGCCAAGACCACTGCACAAATCCTTGGGTTTGTGTGATAGCCTTAAAGACATGGGGGATTGTCACCGGAGGCAGTTTTTTTGGAGAAAACCCCCAGATGTTGCCTGAATGGCCTGCCAAGGTTTGACCTTAACCTTTTAAGAAAAATATATTAGGCACTCAAGGGATATACTCAAGTTTATCAGGAACTTAATTAGGAAAGCTTCAGAGTCAAGATTTATATAGATGTGCCAAAGGCCAGAACCACAGATGCAGAGGCATCTCTCTCCGCCTACCATCTTTGTCAGTATTACCCTTGATATCTAGTTAGCAGAGAATTTTCCCCTGCCTGCAAATAAGTCATCATTATTCCATACAGTTTTGCCTGCTTAGCTATTATCTATAGATGCTTAATTCCCAACACCCACACACACACCCCACCCCCCCCATCTGTTGCCATGGAGATGGGAAGCACAAGGTGAGAGCACAGTAGTGTTTTGTTCACAAAGCAGGGATCACCCATTAGACTTGCAGGCAGAGTGCTTAAAGCAAGCTTCTTCGCTGGAAAACAGAAAAGGCTTTTTTATGATGGCACTTGGGTGTTTTTATAGTCATTGTGCCTCAAATAGCTTCCTGAAAGCCCATCTGAAAAAAATCATGACCCTGGGCAATCTAAGTATGGTTTTTTTACATTTTCCACATCATCATCATCACCATCAGGAAGCATAAGTCTGGAGGGCAGATCTGGCCTTCAGCTATACCTGTGAAACCTCATCATCTTCAAATCAAGGTCGTAATGACATGTGTGCTTAGAATTGAAGTTGCACAGTGATAGGTCAGGGTATAAAGTGCCCAGAAAGCTTTTGTTACTGCTGCCAAGGTGTCAAGTGAAAAGAATCCAACTTAATTGTTAAAGCCCAGAGTGAGCTTCCAGGCTGGCAGTTTAAACAAGAAAAGGATCTTGGGAAAACTGTTTCAGAGAGTAGTGTTGAGATTTAACTCAGACATATCATGTCCATGGAAACTAGGCAGGAGAGAGTTGTTCATCCAGGGTACATATTTAATATTTAATCTTAATTTCTGAGTACCGTGCAAAAATACACGTCTGTACTTGGGAACCCCATGGTCTTTACAGCTTTGACAGTCATCATCCTAAATCTTAGAGAGCATCTTTCCAGCAGACATGACCTCTCTTGAAAACACTGCCAAGAGAAGTGAAAGAGGAGCTTTTCTATTTAAAAGCATTTGATGAACTATGGTTTAGAGTTGCTATTGGTGCATGAGATAGTGATAAATAGTCATGTGAGGTTTCCACAGACAAATGACAGTATAGATGAATAATGGCATGCTTTGCTCGTTTAGATACTGGATTGCTCAAAAGCAAGACTTGCATCTACAATTTCTGCAGGTACTTAGAAGACTGGGACAAAAAGATAATGTTCTATTTGAAGATTGGAGCCAGGCTCAGAGTGTTTATACTTGGAAATCTGATGCAGATTTTATATCTGAAATTGATGGTTTTTGTGAATCATGCTCTAAATAAAATTTAATGCATATTCCCTCTTTACAGCATCCAAACATTACCACTCCTCAAGGATTAAGAACTCCATCACTTGGGGGAAATAAAAAAAGGGGGTTAGCATTCATTTTTCTCTTCCTTTTTGATCTGTGAAACAAAATTACATGACTGCATTCACTACTCAGTACAAGACACACTTCTTTATGGTGCAATCCTGTAGCAGTAAGCTTGTGGCCAAGCTTTATATTCTTCTGCCATTAAACACCTAGTATTTTATTCCACCTAGAAATCAGGAAAAGAGGTAAAATATGTTGAACAGGTTAGAGAACCATTTCATTTTCGTGGCTGTGCCATGCTATTTTACTAGTTTCTTTAAAATAGTGCTGTGTAAGCACTGTTAGAGTAGAAAGGATGCTGTAGAAACCAAGTTCCACAAAAACAGCTCTAGAGTAGTAAAACCATCAAATGACTTTATATCACTGTATTCCTTTATAAAGCAGAATGGTATGCAAGACATGAGTTTCAGAGGAGGAAAAAAAATTTAATTTTCCAGTGTTGTGCTCGACAATGCCAGAAAATTGAACTCTCTCAGCTCATACTGGACTTACTTCAAATATCTGCTGCCAGATAGAATATTCCTTCTGACAGGATTCCATTTACTATGTCCTTTGCAATCCAAGGGCTCTACTACTTTTCAATCAAAGAGAAAGAAACATAATGCAGAAGCTGTCATCTGCTACGGATGGCTACAACTTCAACATGCCTGTTTTGGAGAAGAAAGCTGCTTGTAGAGCATTTCTTTGGTGAAACTAGTTTAGATTGAGCTTAACACTGAACACTGTCAGAGATAAAATGGAAGAAAGGTAGAACACATTTAGGAGGAATGGAAGACATTCTATGAATTAGAAGAAGCTACTCTCTTAAAATTCAAACTATGTCAGTCACCCTCACCTGTAGACTGAGAACAAGCAGTGACTAACCCTATCAGAAACATTGAACAGTAACCAAATATTTTATTATGAACCTTTAACCCAATATTTATGTACTCTTTGCTTCCAGAACATAGCAAGTAAGATTCATGCCTCAGTTTTCAAAATTGATTCCAGCAGGGTTACAATAAGAAACTTCTTCTATCATCTTTTTGTCACCTCACTGAAGACAAGACTCATGTCCCACAGCAGTAGAGAAGAGAATGGAATAATACAGTCTTTTAGGTGATTACTGCAGAATTCTAAGACAGATCAATATTATATTCAACTAACAGTTGATAAATAGATTTCATGTGGAATGAATCATGAGGATAATGAGTACATCAGAATCATCAATGGATACCCCAACCATTGCTATTTCAAAGTATTCCTCTCATTTCTAACAGCATGTATGATATAAAATCTGTTAGAAATTCAAATTGTGTTTTCACAGCTGCGACCTCTGTCAGACAGAAGGAAAATACATGGTCACAGCAATTCAGAGCACTACAACTATGGGAAAATGAGATGATGCACACTACAGCCAGTACATCTTGATGGCCTCTCTGGAACAAGCATCTAGAAAACAAGGCAGTAAAATGACAGATCATACCCTTTAGACCTTGACATATCTAGTAGTCCCATTAACAAATTTCACTGCAAAAAATATACTACCTTGCTCTTGTTTTAAATGTAGTTTGAGGATAGCGTCCACAGTGCAAATGTGTCTGCTTGACTGAGTGTCATACCTCCACTTCAGCTACCTTGTCATTTACCCATGTAACACATACATCCATCTAATGCACATTAGAATGCATTGTGTTGCCTGTGTTCAAAGCAATCAGCCATTGCTAAATCCTCACACCGTGATGCTTGTCTGTGACTTGATTCTAGGTAGTCTGGGCAATCAAGCAGCCAAGTGGAAGACAAACATCTTGCACTTAAGTTCTAAATTTTCACATATGTAGTTTGTAGAATAATGACATATGGCCCAAGGATATTCCTACATTATAAGTTTAAAGCTGCGGTTAGTATGTAATGTGACTAGTGATGCACGTCTTACAGATGTATTCTTAAAAACAAAGAGAACCTATTATCTTATATCTTTGAAAATAGCATTTCTCTGTTAGATGTTCATGCAATGAATTTACATAAACCTTTACACTTTAAAATGTGCTGATGCCTAGTGCTGCAGCAGACAAGTCTGATCATTTACAGAAGAGCCTCTCTGCTAAATGTCACTTAGCATCTTTAGATACTAATAGTGAGTTTATATAAAGAAGACAGTAACAAAGGAGATGAACAGAACTGTAAAACAGATAAGACTTGCAATTAGAGAGATCTGGCAGGATCTCTACTCTTGTTTAACTCACAGGGTTATCAGTATATGTGTTCAGATGCAAACTTTGACCCAGCTCCAGGAGAAGCTGCAAGTCTGACAGATAACACACACACACACACACAAAAAAAGATTGCTTGACACATTAAAGCAGCAGTTTTCGACTTTACGGGTGAGCATTCTCTTTAATAATGTGAGCTGTCACTGAGCCTGGCGTTAAAGCAGGCTCCCGATGATCAGCACTTCCTTTGCAATGGTACAGGGCAGTACTTGAGACTGACAGAGGCAATACTTAAGACCATCTACCCACTCAAAGTGAAGTTTAGTAACTGATATGCTGATTGTAAAAAATGAAAAGAAAAACCTGCCATCATTTCTATCCTTGGAGTTTTCAACTGTTTCCACTCATGCAGTTTTTCCTCACTGCTAATTACTGAGGGCCTTAGTATTTTATCATACATATGGAGGAGATTGACATTATCCCAGTATTCCTAGGATATTCAAACATCAATCTCTCAGGATGACTGGATCCTAGAGTGGAGTCAAAGTGAGTACAAAGAAGCAACAGTAAAAGAGGTTTTTACAGGGGAAGGTGGTACATCCTATAGCATCACTGCAATAAAAACAACATGAAAAGAAAACCCTGCCTAAGGCTATGCCTACTGTCCCGTATGCATAAAACATGGACGATATCCCTTTTTCTGTTAAAAAACCCAAAGCTCATCTAGAAACACCAAGAAACAAGAGCATGAGATTTCTGCTACATCTGATTCTTTGAAAAAAAAAAAAAAACAAAACCAAAAACAAAACCAAAACAAAACAAACAAACAAACAAAAAAACACCCAAAAAACAAACAAACAAACAAAAAACAACAAAAAAAACCCAAACAACCCAAACAGCTCTTAAAGGAACATAAGCTATTTGCCTTATGGTACGGGTCACAATCAGTGATTCATGCATTTTTATTTCTACTTTCATCCCATTACTGATGGTATTGTACAGTTAACTGAAGCTTTTTATTTATGGTAGCAAGTACTCTGTTCTAGCAGTGTTTTGATGTCAAATCATAACCTTCTGAAGTTCTTTAGGCTTGATGCCTTTATGTTTTCTGTTCCTTTACTTTCTCAGAGATTCAATGTAGAGGGAGCCATGGACTTACTTCATAATAGCACAGCTTCCAGGAAAAGACCTGAAATACTTATATAATTTTCAGAATCAAATATGCTGAAGTTCATGCTTCCTATTTAAGATTTTTTTTTCAAGACAAGGTTTATAACATTTTTCTCTTCTCACTTAACTTGCCTGCCTTTATCCTACTTTATTCTCTTGACTTACCTCATAAACTTTTTTATTCAAAGATACTTAGAAAGAAATTCCAACTTGACTAAAGACAACAGAAGTATTGTCATCGACTTCAATAAAGGTGGAGTTTTGCCCTTACAATTTGATATCTCAGCATTTACAGTGTTATTTGAATGAGCTTTTCAACTCTATGCTGCTTGAGGCAGAAATATCTAATTTTCTGTCTCTATACCACCAAGCTTAATTGTTCCAACCTCCAGTTGGAGTATTTAAATAAATACTAGTGAAATAGTAATGGAACAATGTCTCTTTAAAGACCACAAGCAGCTTGAAAGAAATGACAACATATACATGTTAATTTTCCAATTTTAATATATTCCATTTAATATATGCTAATATTAAGACAAACAGCATGTTCAGACTGCACTTTATTGCCTCATCAATGGACTTATCTTCTCTGCTGAGGTTTTTCTTAGCCTAGATACATAACACAATCCACACAATATATTATTTTCTAATCTTTAGCTGAACAATACAAGTTTTACATTCCTGATTACTTTATTGCATGTCATTGTCAATATGATTTATGTATTGCCTCAAATTCAAGTACAGTCCATTCTTTTTGAACAAAAAGAAATATCAAATGCTATAGAATTTCATCAAAACAAACAATGCTATATGCATATATAAAGAATATCCTGTCAGGACACTGAAAACCAGCATCTTTATACATAAGGAGTGTAAAATCATATACATATTATCTGAGAGCCTTATGATATGAGACTGTGACACTAATCAGAACAAAATTTTAACCAATACTATTGTCCTCTCAGGATTTCTCTAGATAGCAGAACTTCATTTATCACCCAATTCGTATTACTCAATACAATCAAGCTTCCAGCTGACTTCCATAATTTTTATTATCTCAGTAAACTAAACGTTCAGTAAAAAACTCTAAAACTCTGAAAATACATCCAATGGTAACATCTGCATATATGCAGACTAATAGACTATCATACAGTTATTTACTTACATGTATATATAACTATAAATGCAAGGACTGAAATCTGGAACTGTCTTCAAATGATAATAGATTCCACCAAATTAAACATATAATTGTATTTATATATTACCTCAGGCATAGAAACAAGTGGCAACGCTCCAGGTGAATTCTGCATATTACCTCAGTAAAGGTATTATGAAATCTTTAGTAGGGCATTTCTATAGCAATGAAAAATAAACAATTTTTAAACGTGAGATACCAGCAGCACTTAAACACTCTTCTACACAGTAATTAAGTTTATTCCAAGTCTATAAAGCTTCATGGAACATTTGGGTAAATATACTATTAGAAATATTATTTTTATAAGGATCACAGCGGCAAATATACCATGTGGGAGTTTCAGCAGCAGACCCCAAAGACGGAACAATACTACTGAGGAGGAAAGCCACCTCCTGTTCTGTATTTCATAATGTGAAGAAACTGTGGAGAGTTTGCTGCTTAATGGCTTTAAGTTGCACGCAAAGTCAGCAGTCATCATTCCAAGAGCTCATTTGTTTGGGTCAAGCAGAGAAAATCGTCAAACATAGTTATAAACAAAGCTATAGAGACAAGGCAAACGATGCAGTTATACCAGCCTCCTGACTGTTTTACACTCAAATTGACGTTGTTCCTAGGGGGTGAGGAAGTGGGAGGAAAAGGGTACTCTGAGGACTTAACTTACTTATTTTGAACTTTCTGCTGCTCCTATTCAAGGTAACAGTAAATTTGGCATAACTGAATTAAAAAAAAAAAAAAAAAAAAAAAAAAAAAAAAAAAAAAAAGAAGGAATAGAATTCTTCCAGCTATGCTATTTTTTTTAAATCTTAATTAACCTGTAGAACCCACCGTCGTAAGATACCAGCAAGGTTAAAAGCTTAATGAGATTCAAGATAGTTTTGTAGTGTAAATATGCAAAGTTATGTTAGATAGGATACAGGTGCATGACATACTGCACCCAGAAAAGTGTTACTTACATTCTGTTTCAGCTTAATAAAGTATCACCAGGATGCTTATTTTTGTTTGGGTTTCTCTCACCAGCATGGGAGAGCACAGGTCAAAATAGGAGTCTGAGCAGACAAAGCACTAGTTTCTTGTGCTATAACTCCTCTTCCATGATATCTAGCATGAGAGTAAACAGGTGAAAGAGACTAATACTGAAATTAGTAGAATAAAAAGAAAGAGCGGCCCATGGTTATATTAAAAGGAAAAATAACATCTTCTTTGCAGAGCTTTTGGTGTGGGTTTTTTTGTTCCTATTTTTCTTCTCTAGAAACCAATACATTTCTTACCATAAAAATTAAGACAAACTGCAGGCAGATGTCATAGACTCAGCCTAAATTCAGACATTGACTTCCAAACATAATTTTTGGCTACCAAAGATTCAACTGCATCAGTCTCACCAAACATGGTTAGCAAAATTTTTCCTTTGATATCTCAGTGTCAATAAGTAGCTTAATCTCATTGCTAATGTTCCTCTAAAACTATGACCTTCACCACAAGAAAACCTGATATTTTCAGTGTACAAATCCAACAGATTTTATGGTAAATGACTGTAGGTATGACAAAGCATGACAAGATGATGTCTCTACTAATTAATTTCAAGGAACACAGGATTTCACTTCCTGCAAGTGCACTACAAGAATTAATGTGACAATATTATGATCAGCACTGTTTACATGTGGAGCCTGGTACCCATACAAATCCTGTCAGTAGATAAAGAACATCAGTAATATGCTACAGGATTCAAGATAATGAGAATACAGATCATCTCTTCTGTCTTTTGCCAACTTTTTTTTTTTTTTTTTTTCTTTTCTGAAGAAAGGCAACCAGGGAATTTAGGACTCTAAGATTAGTCTCTAAAAATCTTGCAGTTGCCTGGTATCCAGGGTCAAATCCAAAATCCAATAAAGCAACAAGGGTCCCTACATTTCAAGAGAATAACAGAAAACAAATTTGTTGCTTAGAGTTTCCTGCTTACAAGAGCTGGTTACAACAGTACAAATGAAATCCTGTTTCCCCTCAGGGCCAAAATGCATACACGCTTCGGTGAAGGTACCCAACTTTTGATGATAAACCAGTCACTGAATATAAATAAACAATCCTCAGCACTGTATAGAGGCCAGCTTCACTGTCAGCTTAATACTCAAGCTGCTGTGCCTTGTCCCTGAGCAGCAGAATGAGTCTCATCATTTGCATTTCAGCCTTGACAGGAGTAGAAGATACCTGGCTCCAACAGCCTACAGCCTTGATCCTGTACAAATGCCTTTGCTCTTCCTGCTCTTCCATTTATGCCTGTTCCAACAATATCATTCAACCACTACCACATCTTAAAAAAAACCCAACAAACAAAACCAGATAGAAAAATCACAAAAAGTGACACTCAGCCAAACCAAGAAGCAACTAGAATTATAGATTTGTTACACGAAGTTGATAGACGCATGATCTATACAGATGTGCTCAGGAAGAAACAGATTTTGAATGCATCTGTAATGATCAGTCCTGCATAGACACTAAAAGGTGAGCTCCCGGATTTAACTGATAAAAGCAGGGCTTATAATATTTAGCACTGATTTCATTTTTATGTTTGTTAAAACCAACAAAAAGTCATTATGAATACTGCACAACAGATCATATGATAATTTCTGCTAAATGGAATAGTCCTTCTTTATCACATATCATTTTATTCTTCTTTGATTTTCTGTAAATTACAAAATTACAAGCCATAGAATTTCTAACTCCTGATGCTGGCATACAATCAATTGCTGTGGTCAAACTGGGGCATAACTCTAAAAAGTCATTCAGTCTCAGCAAATATTTTCAGGAAGAGAGAATATACTTGCCCCAGTATGTTGTTGGGTTGTTTTTGGGTTTTTTTTTTTTAATGTTAACATTTCTTTTTGATCTCTCCAGTCCATAAACACTGGATCCCTTAATCTTTTTTTTTTTTTTTTTTTTTTTTTTTTTTTTTTTTTTTTTTTTTCCCCAGCTAAGAGAACACCTGATTCATAGTCCATGTGTTTAGTAAGTGGAAACTCTCCCTGTTTCTCAGTCTCTGCCATTCTTAGTGTTTTCTCAATATATATGTATGACTAATAAACAAGCTTCCTGACAGACTATCAAAATACTAAAACATAAAATTTTAGATTTAGGGAGAAAAAAATAAGCAAATAATTCATATTTCAAGCCTACTACATTTTCCTGGGTTCTAAGTGAAAGCACTTTCATTATGTTTTCAAAGCAAATATTAGTCACAAATCAAAACATCTGAGAAGAGCCTAAATGAAATATATTTTTAAATAAAGGTGTTATTTAAGCCGTCATTAAAAGATACACACCTCTGCAAACCCACATCATCTATTTCCACAGTAGTGTTGTTCGCAGGAAAATGATTGAGCCCTTTGGTGTGGCTCAAATACAGGATCATTTTCAGTATCACCGCATGAGCCATTACATTGGATAGAAACTGGTGGGACGAAGAAGCCAAAACCCAAACTGTATTGTTTCTGTAGACTATGTGTGCTCATGTGCACACCACAGAGGAGCACAGAATGACAATGGCAGGAGAGTAAGCCCATATAGTACCTTACTCCAGCTTCTCCCAGGCTTGTCCACCCATGCCATACACAAGATCAGTGCCACCTCATTAAACTTCATTTCTTACTCTTTCTTGGATGAGGGACCCCTTGTTCTATGTGCATGTGTGCTCTTCATTCATTCCAGCTCTTCTGGCGTCGTCCCACTCTCAGTACAGCATTGCTACCTTGATTTGGCCAGTTCAATAACAAATGGCTATGCTATGAACTGCAGCAAAGTTAACCGGTTTAAAATAAAAATAACAATAAAGGCTTCATAAAAAGTAGGTAGTTTCATAAAAGGGGTTTTAAGTATCACCAAACAAAGATGCTTAAACCAATGGGATGAAAACTTCTTTCTGCAGAGGAACAGAAAACAGCAGTTGAAATTTGGAGTAGAAGAGGCATACACATGTTAAATTACACCTGCTGTAAAACATAAAGCCACAGTCCTGCACATCTTGATGGCATATACTGTTGAATTGATGGCAATTCTTTTTGGAAACTTAAATACAGAAAGCAGTTTAACACAAATTTTACTTTGCCCAAACAATTTCAGAAGCAGTCAGACATAAAAATAGTCCAAGGAATAGATCCAAACCAACCACATGAACTCTTTTCTAATAACCGGTGGGTTTTTTCATCGTAGAGAATATCTCTGTTTATCACCAAAAAGAGATACCTGTTATGTTCCAAGTTCCTTTCAGATTTGTGGTTAATTCTGATTATTCTCCATGATCACTGTCCACCAGTATAAATAACTTGCATCAGTAGTGGACTAAAACACTAACATTATACATTTGTATTCACCTGAAATAGAATTGGTTTGGGGTTTTTTTGTTTCTTTATGACATAAAATAGACCTAAGTATCAGATACAAACATTCTTAAATTTGGATATAATTTTGGTACTACCTCTATTATTTTGAATACTTTATCACTTAGGAAAATATGTTAAATTCCATCAAATTAGTAAAATAATGCACTTTTTTAAAAAAAAAAAAAAAAAAAAAAAAAAAAAAAAAAAAAAAAAAAAAAAAAAAAAGAAGAAAGTTTAAAGGTGTTCCATGCACGTGGAAAATGTCTATATTTTCTTCTCAAAAAATCTTTTGATTTTGGACCAATTTGTTGTAGTTTCTAAACCCTTATAATATTCTATGCTTGTCAAAACAAATAAACTTATTGATTGTTAAAGTCTAGTTTATATACTATATCCCTCTATTAACAATAAATACAAAGTCAATACCTTCTATGAGTCATGAAAAAATATTGAATGGTATAAGTAGGTCGATAGAAAACACTGCATATGTGAGAGAAAGTAAAAACTGATAGAAAATCTCACCAGTGGGAACAATGTCTAATTCTGGTGAAGATATTATTATTCAAGTTTTTGCTATGAGTTCTTGTGGCCAATTCAAGGTTTGGAATTTTATATAAAGATTAATCTTGGGCTGTTGTTTAAACTGAAATTAGAAAACACAAAAATAATATAATTCTAAAATGTTCTAAATATACAAGTGTCTCCTATGAAATGGGACTGCTCTTTGTCATCCCTTTAAAACTCTGATTTAGCAAAGTACTTGAAGTGCTTAATTTTACACACATGGATAGTCCCATTAACTTCACTGAGTTAAATATATGCTCTAAGTTGAATGTTTTATGAATATAAATTTCCAAGAATAAATACAATCTAAGAAACAAGTTTAATACATGAAATGTTTCTTAAAGCAGATCTTAATAATGTAGTAATTATTATTTGAAAAAAATAATTTTGTCATCATAAACACAGCATTTTCATGAGAGATCTTCTATAACCATCATTTAGTGTGAGCTAGATGACACCATAGGACTTGTGCTCATTCAAAAATCAACCAGAAGCTAATGACACAGCCTGAATTTGAAGACCACAGATGATTAATTATTTGCTTTACTTGGAAGAACGTGTTCACCTCTGATTTATATACATAATAGACTTTTTCAAAGCATAAATTAGTCTTGGAATAAAAAGTTTAGCGTAGTTTAACTTGGGCAGGGATATTGGGGAGGATTATTTTGTTTTTTTCTTCATGCTAAAAACTCATTTTAGAAATCACAGAGATATGCTGAATTTGTTTAAAGTAAATAAAATTCTAGTAGCTTTTGCACAGGATGCATTTTTTTAAAAATCAGGTTTAATTTAACTCTCAAAACATTATCGCAAAATTCCTTTAAAAATGTATGAAAATTTCTTTTTTAAAAAAGCCCAGGGATCTTAGTCTGTTTATCTGCTGGTGTTTAAATCATGCCTAGAGGGGCATAATGTCATTGTCCAGGCAGAACTGCACAAAAGTTGTGTTTTTAAGGCAGTGAGGAAAAGCCACCCTATTTGGAATATAAATATATATTTTATGGTACCTAATTTTAGATAACAATTTCTCTAGTCTCTACAGTGACTGAAGCTTCATTTTTCTGTGACGATTTAAAAAAAGAGTCCTGCTTATTGCACCATTTCTTAACAATGATCTTTTCGACACCATTATCCTATTTATAGAATGAGTAATTGCATCTATAGAGCACCTGACACCATATGTTAATTATTTTGTTCCACATGAAAACTATGAATGCAGGTCTGGTTTTGCTTTTTCTTTTTTCCTATTTGCTTTTCTCTTATTTGATATGCCCTTTCCCTGCAATTTTAGCTCAAATGAATCCCAGTCCTGAATAGGATTCTCTCTCCCATGAACTTCCAACAACACAACCTCATGACTGTTAGACCAAAATAAAAGAATATATTTTGTTGTCTTGGCAAGGATTCAAAGCAGTGAATCTCTGAAAGATGCAGGGAGGAAGTTATGAGTTAATAAATTGACAAATAAGATATTGTTCATCAGGGTACCCAGCTCCAGCATCAGAAATTACACAGGACTGACTCCACGTTTCTCCATCTCCTTCTCTGGCCTTCCAGGATACAAACAGAGGGGAAGAAACACAGATTTCAGCTTGACAGTGAGGAGAGACAAGAGAGCTAAACAGCCTAGATCCATGATGCAGAGCTACCAAATTGGTGTTTCTCAAAGAAGGGATGGCCATGCTCTAGAAACAGAAGCAGCAATTTGGTCATCCACGGCATCTGATTTTCTGTCTATGCTTTCAGTGGAAAGCCTGGTTTTGCAGAGAACTGGAAACAAGCTCCAACAAGCAAAATGTGTACCTTGAGTTCAGTTTGGTTTCATCCTCTTAATGAATTCAGAATTTAGGGATTTCCCCTCTTTATGAGCAAGTTGTTAATAAACTGGTAAGCAGTTGATTAATTGGCAGTTGATTAATTGACATGGGTTCCCTTGAATCAGAAAAATATATGAAGGACAAATGTGCACATCAGAGATCACACCAACAGGACTGATCATCAGGTCAAGTCAATCAACAGCTATGTGAAAGCCTAACAGGGCTACACAGGTCAGTTCAGGTTTAGTTATGTTGACACTTCTTCCCTACCCTGATGTCAGAAACTGCAAAGTAGGGAGATGGACTACATGTATGCATTTAAAAGGCATTGTTATGCACTTAAATTGCTGAAAAGCAAAACCTAAATGCAGATGTTTCCTCTTCTACTCAATTTATGATTTAATGTGACAGGAAAAGAGTTGGAACAGATAGATGAGAGAGAGAACAATTGAGCATCAGGTGGAGATTTACAAGATGGATCTAGAACAGTACTCCTTAATAGATGTTTTTATAATCACTTAGCTGTACTATGATCAATTCAGTGCTAAAATAGATGGATTTGCCTGTGAAAAGACCCACCAAAGTAGGGGGGAGGGTCTCATGGTGGAAAGTAGAAGTAGCTAGTTTTTCCTTTCCTTTATTTCTATCGTTCCTTCATTTTATTTTTTTTTTTTTAAACTGGTAAGTAAATAACTAAATATAGCTCAAAGCAGTGTGCTCTCCCTTAGAAAATTCCTTTGAGAGAAACCAGATAGCAAGAAACATCTTAGCCCAATACTGTTAAAAATAGCCATTACTACAATTTCACATGATCAGAAAAAGTCTTAATAATTGTTAACTTAGGAGTTTAGTTGTAATACATGATCAACTTTCTCATGCACCCAAGCTCTATTTTAAGGTTCAGTGATTCAAAAATATTCTGTAGTTGTGCACCTTATATATTAGGAATATTTAGGATCAAAACCAGACAAAAGATTCAAGGGTGAAGAGTAAATGGATTTGAAAAACAGGAAATTGATTTTTGTTATTCAGCACATATTCTAGACCGCAAATTAATTAAGCCTGTGGATTGTAGTACAAAATAGATCATATATTGCTTTTACTTAATATTTAAGATGAACCAAAATATATTTTTCACCCAAATTATGAGTTTTGCATGCCTCACCAAATTATAACTGTTTAAGACTTAAACCCCTTTCTCCATATTTACAAAATGATATGGGATAAGTCTAAGGCTGAAAACTGTGGAATTTGTTCTATTATCCTTTCGTACTTTTACAGGTTTTATTTTTTGTGATCAGTGCATGCTGTCTTCCATTCTGAAGCTTACAGGCATGAAAGTATAATTAAAATACATCACTGGAGATGAGAAACAGACAAATTAATTGGCTTGGAAGCCTAATTTATATTCTTTAAACATTTATGAGAATGCTAAAATGAACAAAGGAATATCTCTCCAAAAGAATCATTATCACCTTCATTGTAACTTTTTATGCTACCTTTGAAAAATCTCTTGGTATCTAATCACGTTGTAAATAATGCAGTGCTAATTATAATTTGCCACAAGGTGACGTCTCAAATTCTGGAAGGTTTCCTTTAGTGAATTCATAGTGCTAACAAAAAGCAAGACTATCTTCATAAAGCCAGTAGGTTTGGGTTTCTTTTTTTTCTTTCTTTCTTTTTTTTTTTTTTTCTTGTTAAAGAAAACATTATTACTGTTGGAAGTGTTAGACACTTGAAAATAATGTATGAGTCCTAAAGATTTTTTTGGTACTTCATCATAAACTTGCTTAGAAAATAATTTTAAATTATGGTTTTTGGAAAAAAAAAAATCATTATTGAAAGTGTCAGTTCTAATGAAATACAAATAGCAACAATTCAACTTTTCCTCCACAAATAACTCAAGGGAAGCATGCTCCTAACCAACCAGGAGGGGCAACGTCAGCGTTAGGAAGAGGCTGAGCAGGTATGGAAGGCTGCAGGTTTCAGGGCAGATGGACAGGACTAATCACGGATGGGAATGGCCAGCCTGCACAAAGATGGGGCAACATTGATCGTCCATTTCTCCTCAGCACTGAAGGTTGGTTCCCGTTCCTGAGATGAGGAAATGTAGTTGCGCCTGTGGTGCAGGATGGCCATGACAGGTTGAACTGAGTTATGGAGATGAATGTGCTTGTGTTCCTTTATAGAAGGGAGTACCATTTTGTACCCACTCAAAAGAGGTATAAAACACATAAGTATTTGCTAACACTTTCTGTGGTGTAAGTTATTAAATCTAAGTGAAGAATTCTGCCTAACACCTTTTCATAATTAAATGTCTTTCCACCACGTCCTAAGAGTTATCGCAATTCACTGTTTTTCTTTGTACTTTTTAAGAGTAATGAAACTTAGGGTAGCTATTTGGATGCTTGATTAGAGAAAGTGTTTTATCTCTTTTAGTGCTTCATAAAACTGGATAAGAATATAAATACAATATAGTTTATCTCCATTCAGCTGGATTTGTTACTACAGGCTCACAAATGTTTGTGAAAAAACTTTTATGAACTGCTTATAGTAACATGTGTCCACTCATAAAATAAACGCTTTTATGTTTATAAGTTTTCTTACCTTTCTTACTACATTAAGGAAATACAAACCACTATTTACAGCAATTTGGGAAGAGGAATGTACTATTTAGTTTCACTTTTATTGTCAAGTATATTATTACAGAAGTCCTGATTTTATAAATGTATTTCTCCTTGTTTTTACAGCATGTTGAGATAGCCAACTATTTTTCAGTGATTTGGCAAACAGAACTAAATTTCTGTTAAACTTATTCTTTTCATAAGTCTCATCCTACAAATTTCTGGTAATTTTGATTATTGGGGAACATTTCTCACAAAAGTTTCCCTCTCTGTCATTCTTATGATACAATTCATTTTTTGAAACTAGACCAAAATCAGATATAATTTCAAATATGCAGACAGTGTAGGTTTTTTGACACGATTGTTTGTGCATACAGGACTTTATGTAAAATTGTTAACATTTTTTCTTTCTTTTCATCAGTAAAGGAAGATGAAGGGAAAAAAAAGTGAAGGTGACTTTTATGATGAATGATGCATGGATACCACTGTGTTAAGAGATGTAAACTTCTGCATGGAAATCTTATGCGGTTCAAAAATTATGTAATGAAAAAATTAATTAGAATACTCTTTATTACTCTTGTTCAAATCATCTGAATCCCAGGAAAGTGTCATCTAACCCACTATTCTGTTTCTAAGAAAGACTAATAAGTGCACTGAAGATAATGGTACCATATAGCAATTGAATGCTATTCTTTTCCATACTACAGCTATTTTGGAGAGTTCTAATTTAGAGGTTATATTTGGACTCATGTGTTGTATGTCTATGCCTGTGCTGTGGATTGTATAATACCCTTTTGAATGTATTCATGGTTTTAGCTGCACATCTCCAAAAAATAAGATATCTCACATATGCATTAAACATGCATTGCAAAAAAAAATACTAGGTTACTTTTTTTTTTAAATGGGACACTGGACACTTTCCACTGGATTCTGTTATAGTAGGAATATCCAGTTATAGTAGGAAATCAAATCTGTGATTAATTTTGTTGGCACAACTTATGTTTGTATTTAGCACATCATATTATCTACTTTTTCCTGAACAGGTGTCTCAGTCTTTGCAATATTATGTTGCTTAGTTATTTTCTACCTCAGATCATCTTGATTGGTTTTTTTTGTTTTGTTTTGTTTTTAAATTGTTTCAGTTTTCATCAGCCAACACCAGCATTTTAGGTTATCCAAATTCATTCATCATGATTCTCAGACCAATGGCAGCCTGTATCTGGAGGCTAAGCATCTCATAAATTATCCAGATGACAATGTAATAGCACTTTTCTTTTTGACTCTCAGTTGAGTCCTCAAACTTTTAGATCTGTTCTTCAAGATTTTAATTTATTATTCATCATGTCTTGGGAATTTTTTGTCCATCTTCTTATGTAGAAGAGAATTTCCATTCCTTCCAAACCTCATAATTTTTGCCTTATTCTTTTTTTTTTTTTTTTTTAATTAATTTTTTTTAAATTTTTAAGGGCTTCAATGTGAATAAATCTAGCAGCCATCCTGTGCTTATCATACTCTGGACTTATCAGTTACTTATATTGAATCTGGACATCTTTAGAGACAGCTATTTCAATAGCACTATAAAGTCTGTATCTTTCAATATGAAATACTTTATATGTAAATACTTAAGGAAAAAAAAAATAATCTACCTTTGGGTATTCAGAACAGCAATTTCAGTTCCTTGTCACTCATAGGGGTTTTAAAGGACCACTCAAATCTGGCAAATAAAGAATGGTTACAGGACTGGTGCCACAGCCAGGGATTTGGTTACTCAGACAATGGTACCTGCTTTGAGAAACTGTATTTACTAGGGGCTGATGGACTTCATCTGTCAGAGAAGGGGAAAAGCATCTTTTGTCATGGGCTTGCCAAGCTGGTGAAGATGGCTTTAAAATAAAGTTAACAGGAGAGAGGAACCTCAATGCATTCCACTCCTACTACCTTGATGCCAATGACAGCAACAGATGCCCAGAGCCTGGAGAGGTGTCACAGGCCAGCAGGAGAGCACCCGAAGAGCCGCACAAAGGAATTACAGCCAGTAAGTCAGCTTCATGGGGGCCCAACTTAAATGCCTCTATGCAAATGCACATAACATGGGGAATAAACACAGGAGCTAGAGATGTGTACATGTTTGTAGGGTTATGATCTTATTGACATCATGGAGACATGGTGGGGTAACTCCTATGACTGGAGTGTTGAAATGCAAGCATACAGGCTCTTTAGGAAGGACAGGCAAGAGAGATAAGGTGAAAGTGTCACCCTCTATGTCAGTGATCAGCTGGAGTTCATGTAGCTCTGCCTGGGGATGGATGAGGAGCCAACTGAGAGTTTATGGGTCAGGATTAAATGGAAGGAAGGGACAAGTAACATTATAGTGGGGGTCTGCTACAGGCCACCCAACCAGGAATACTGAGTGGATGAGGCCCTTTATAGACTGATAGGAACACATTCACAAGTCCTGGTCCTCATGGGGGAGTTCAACCACCCTGATATCTATTGGAGCAGCACAGCAGGACACAAGCAATCCAGGAGGTTCCTGGAAAACATTGATTATAACTTCCTTTTCCAAGTGACAGAGGACCAAAAGAAGAGAGGTGCTATGCTGGACCTTGTTCTCACTAACAAGAAGGAGCTGGTGGAGAATGTGAAACTCAAGAGCAGCCTTGGCTGCAGTGACCATGAAATGGTGGAATACAAGATCCTTAAGGCATCAAGGAGGGTGCACAGCAAGCTCAATACCCTGGATTTCCAGAAAGCAGACTTATTCCTCTTCAGAGATCTGCTTCATAGAGTAGTATAGGACAAATCCCTGGAGGTAACAAGGGTCCAAGAAAGCTGGTTGATATTCAAAGATCAGCTCCTCCAAGCTCAAGAGAGATGAGTAAGTCAGAGCAGAAGAGGAATTCAGGCAAAAACATCCAGCAGGCCTCCATGGATGAACAAGGAACTTCTGGACAACCTCAAACACAACAGGGAAGTCTACAGAGGGTGGAAGCAAGGACAAGTAGCCTAGGAGGAATACAGAGAAATTGTGTAAGCACCCAGGGATCACGTTAGGAAGGCCAAATCCCTGATGGAATTAAACCTGGCCAAGGACATCAAGGGTGACAAGAAAAACTTCTATAGATATGTTGGTAATAAAGGGAAGGCTAGAGAAAATGTGGGCCCTCTCTGGAAGGAAACAAGAGATTGGTCACCTGGGATATGGAGAAGGCTCATAACTTTTTTGTCTTCATCTTCACTGGCAAGTGCTACAGGCACACCGCCCAAGTCACAGAAGGCAAAGGCAGGGACTGGGAGAATGAAGAACCACTCACCATAGGGGAAGAGCAGGTTTGAGACCATCTAAGAAAACTGAAGGTGCATAACTACATGGGATCCGATGAGATATATCCACAGGTCCTGGGAAAAGTGGTGGTTGAAGTGGCTAAGCCATTATCCATCCTATTTGAGAAGTCATGAAGGTCCCACTGGAAAGGGAAAACATAACCCCTATTTTTAAAAAAGGGAAAAAAGGAAGACCCAGGTAACTTATAGGACAGTCAGTCTCACCTCTGTGCCTGGCAAGGTCATTGAACAGATCCTCCCAGAAACCATGCTAAGGCACATGGAAAATAAGGAGGTGACTGGTGACAGCTAACATGGCTTCACAAAGGGCAAACTGTGCCTGAGAAACTTAATGGCCTTCTACAATGGGGATACAACATTGGTAGATAAGGGAAGAGGAACTGACATCATCTACCTGGACATGTGGAAAGCATGTGACACTGTCCCACATGACATCCTTTTCTCTAAATTGGAAAGACATGGATTTGATGGATGGATCACTTGGTAGATCAGAAATTGTCCCGTGGCAGGGGGGTTGGAACTAGAGGATCTTTAAGGTCCCTTCCAATCCAAACCATTCTATGATTCTGTGATAACAAGTAGTTTTCTATATACTCATGTTTGTTCTTACTCTATTTAAATTTTGGATGTCAACTTCCAACCTTTGGAAACCTAGCTGGATGTTCCAGATGCATTTTTCTTCTTATGATAGGCATGGATCAAAAGAAATGGGCAAATCTTATTAATGTAAAGGAGTACAATTTCATAACTAAAAAACTAACACATTTTTTTTCATCACTGACACCCAGAAAAAGGAAAACACGCAACCAATGCACACTGAAAAAACCCTGTAATCTGATAAATTGAATTTTGTATACTGTGTGTTTTGATTAAACCTTAATTCCACTCAATCAAATAATAAGCATCTCAAGGTTGCATTCATATTCCTTTGAAAATTCTATGAAATAATTCACTTTTTTTAAAAAGCATGTGTTTGAACATCACCCAATACCTTAGTATTCCCAATTATTCACATCAGTCTAAGACTGCCCTAACAAAATCCAGAATCCTTCCTGAACAGGCAACCTAGCCATATACTATAAGCATTTCTAGTTTAACTGAAACACAGGATCCTGCAGAAAACTGAGAAGGCACTGGAATAATCCTTGTGCACAAACTAATTATATCAGTTTAGGAAACATTTCTTCCTTTTCCCTGTGAAAATGGGATTTTCCTTTACAGAGGCTGAAATATAACTGAAATGACACAAATGTTGTTTGGAAAGGAAAGGAAGGAGGGGAGAGATAAGATACATATAAAAACACCACCTTCTATGTGGCCCACCAGCATCCAAACGTTGGATTTTAAATATCAGATGTCTAAATAAAGAGGATATAATTGTGAATAGCAGCATATCCAAGACAATATTCACCTGTGTGTGGAAATATGTGAAACATTAAATAAGTCAAAATATTCAGGCACAGACATTGCAAGATATCCTCTTAGCTAAAATGAGAAAGTCAGAGGGAGTTCAGCTCTCACTTCTTGCTGTAGGTGTAAAATTCAAATAGAGACAATATAGGTATACCTTTATTAAACATTCTGAACTCAGTGCACAAAAGAGTTGATCTAGTTCTTCAATATCTGAATTACCTGGATGATTTCAACAATATACTATTAAACTTTCAATCATTCTGCTAGGTTTTGGTCCAAACGAATATCTGGCCCAGTTAAAACCAATATAATTTCTGCAGCTGCTTGCTTAGAACCCTAAAGCACTGAAAACTCAATTCCACTTTACTGCTGAGCTGCTTAGGTTGTGCTGTGAAATTTGATATGCATTATTCCTTATGATGATCTTGTTGTTTCTTGCTACATATCCATCTCTCAACAAACATAGCCTGACTCCAAACTACTACACACTCCACAAAGAGTACAAATGCTTCTGTAATAGAAGTTATGTGAAAAGTGGCCTACAGACATTCAGTCTGGATGTCTATGACCAAGAGCTGTTCCTCTGAGTTTCGGGACCACTAACAACAGAAGCACACTAACTGTAAGATCGAGGCACATTCTGCACTGTACCTTTACCCTCTCATTGTTATAATCGTAACAATTTTATTATTCATACATTAGAAAGAAAACAATCAACATTAGTAAATGGAGATATGGTCATAAAAGATTATAATTTCACATTAATGAACCTGACCAGAGCTTGCTTGCCCGAGTTGTTATACAAGGAGCTGAGGGGACATCTTCAAACAGGAGTTTTCTGTAACAGCCATTTACATTCATCATTCCATTTCAGCAAATGCTCAACAATTATATACAGAAGTTGGTTCTAGGATTGATAGCTACTCCAAAGGTATGTTACAAAAGGGAGATATATTTCAGGATTTTTCTCAAGAGGCCAATCATTTCCACAGGAACTCTATATTTACTTGTAGAATTTCTACAGGTCAACCTAAAGCTAGAGCAAATATGCCAACTTTGGACAGAATAGGAACAAAAAACAAATAAACCTTTTCCTGAGCTTTTAATCACCTCTAAAAGTATGCCCCCAATTGTTTTGAAATTGGGAATTGTTTAGTTATTGAGTGTAGCTAAGAATATGACCAGGCTTTTATATTTTTTTACCTTTTATTTTTCCATTTTTCCTTTAAATAATATTGATTTTTAGTTTACATCTTTCTAAGAGAATGCAAGTCAAAAAGTCCATGCCCTGTTTTTAATTTGATGTGTCACCAATGTCAGCAGCACAACACAGGTCTGTAAAGAGAATGTCTTACTTTTCCTCTTTTCAGTAGTTGGCTACCAAAGTTCATATTGGATAATGAATTGTGATCTGAGCACTACACAGCCACTCACTCACCCATTCCTCCTCAGGAACACGAAGAAAAAAACAAAGCAAAAGGCTCAGGAATTGAGACAAGTACAGGGAGGGATCACTCATCAATTATGGTCACGGAAGGAAAAAAACCCATCAAGTTATTTGAGACACCACCACCACCACCACCTCTTAAGAGAGTAGGAAAGCGAGAAGTGTTGCTACATTTTAAAAACAACTTTCCCTACCCCTGCCTTCTTCCCAGGCTCAGCTTTTCCCCCAATTTCTCTACCTTCTCTCCACCAGCAGGACATGGGACAGGGAATAGGGGAATTACAGTCAGTCCTGCCACTCATTCCTCCTCAGGTGGAGGACTCCTTGCATTTTTCCCCTGCTCTAGCATGGAGCTCCTCTCACGGGAGACAGTCATCCATGAACTTTCTTCAATGTGAGTCCTTCCCACAGGCTGCAGACCTTCCCAAGCTGCGCTGGTGTTGGTCCCCACCACAGTTGCCATCCTCCCAGTGACGAACTATAATAGCGGGGGCTTCTCCCCACAAAGTCCCGGCCTTCTTTGGGTGCAGTCACCTGCTCCAGCATGGGGTCCTTCACAGGCTGCAGGTGGGTCTCTGCTCAACCGTGGACCTCCATGAGCTTCAGGGGCACAGCCTGACCTCTCGCCATGAGCTGCAGGGGGGTCTCTGCTCTGGCACACCTTCCCCCTCCTCCTCCTTTCTTCCACTGACCTCCATGTTTTCATCAGTGTCCTCCTTGCAACTCCTCCTCACAGCTCCAACTCCTCTTCCTTCCAGGTTCCCCTTCTTGAATATATTGTCACAGAGATGCAGCCACCATCACTAGTTGTTTCAGTCTTGTCTCAGAGTTGGATCCAAGCTAAAGCCAAGAGAGCTTCAAGAATCTTTTCATAGAGGGCCACTACTGTAGCCCCTTCCCACACTACCAAAAACCGCTGACACACACAAACCCAGCACATGAATTAATAAAAAATAGTTACTTTGAAATACAAAATCCACCAGAGATTATAAATTAT
Source organism: Athene cunicularia (assembly GCF_003259725.1). Taxonomy (NCBI): domain Eukaryota; kingdom Metazoa; phylum Chordata; class Aves; order Strigiformes; family Strigidae; genus Athene; species Athene cunicularia. The sequence continues at coordinate 80,592,648 of NW_020799095.1, read as the reverse complement.
AACATAGAGTTAATCAAGAATCTAAATAGCTTATAAATATTTTCTAAATATATTATTTTGTTGACAAAAATATCTAAGTTTGTACATTTAGGCAAAAATAAAAAGCTTGATATTTTATACTCATAACATTTACATCAATTTTAAAAAGCACATTTTAAAAAGATCATACTTCCAAGGCTTTGTATGTATGTATTTTTTCTAAGCATATATACGTAATATTGTGCATATATGGAAAAGTTTATGTGTGCAGACAAACCTCTGAACATATGTACAGTAACTGGCATATATCCATGCAATATTCATAGAACATGCATATATAATATAAATACTAACTGAAATTTTACTTAGCCTTTTCCTCAATGTTCTCCTACCTCTGTGTGGTCCTTAGCCAGACCTTCATTTGTAGGATTTTGGGAAAAATTTGGATTAAGTTAAAAACACCCTCTTCTAATTGCAAACACACTCTGTGTAGGAGAGCAGTACTGTGAGGAAAACTGTGTTATCTGTTACACAAAAAGTATATACAGGTACCAGAGCAGTGAGAAAAGATATTAACTTCAAATGGGAACTAATTGCTCCCACACGTGGTATCCTAGTTCTGATGGCACAATGCAAAGTATCATCTGGTGTTGGATCAGATATATTAGCAAGTGAAGTCTTCTGTCCTTGAAGTTAGAAATGGTTTTTGGCCCTGGATGAATGTCTGTAAAAGACATTCTTATCCACTTACCTAAAATGTGTAATGTCAGCTCTAGAGTTAGAGCTAGCAATTCCTTTTAACAATAAAAGCCTTACTTACTTATTTTTAATTTGTGTTAATGTCAAAAAAATGCAGAATAAGGGTAGCGGGAGCTTGTAGCCTGCCACATACATTACAAAAGTTACCGATAGCTAAATTATACCTGTTTGTGTGTATGTAATCCCCACTGGTGATAAGCTATTTACAAACTCAGCAAAAGTTGAGTTTGACAATCTATGTTATATGAGACTTTGCCAGAACAGAAGAAAATCCCTGCTGAACAAAATTACATTAACACCATTTTAAAGCATCAATGATTTTAGCAGAAGATGATTTAAGGCAAAAACAACTATTCCTGTAAAAAATTCAGAACAATGTTACAGACCAGAATGAGAATACTCTTTCTTTTGAGATATGGATTTTAATTTTTAACAATGGAATCATGGAAAATTTTGGATATGTTAGGGTAATATTCAGGTATCTCCGCTGGAGGTTCGGGACTCTTTCTACCCTTTTATAAATAGCTTCTCATTTGAGAAAGATAATAATGAAATAGCAATACCAATTGTGGTTTTTAGCAAGGAGTATGAAGCAAAGTTTATACTGAATGCCTCCTATAAAAATATTGATTTATTTTCTATGTGAAAAAGCTTGTATTGAATTCAAAAGAAATATTCTTTCACTTGAATTTTGACACCTCATCAAGAAGTTTCTAATAATTTACCACATCCAGTTACATTGGTAACTGGCTTGAAACATGACTGAAGGTCTGCAGATAAAAGGATAGATAGTGAGACATCAGAGTGAATGGAGACATAACACAATATAAGGTTATTTTCTTTGTTTTTTATACATTAGAAATAAATAAAATGAAACAGAGGTGGGAAAATTAAGGCCTATAATATTTGTGAAAAACATATCAGTAACACCTTAGTCTGTGTTTTGCCACCATTTCAAAAGGACCTAAACTATCAATATATTGAAATACCTCCATGAAATACTCAGGAAGAGTCACGACTTGCAGGTCTGTGCTTCTAGGTGTGTGCAGTGGTGATGCATGATAATCAGAATTTCTGAGGCTGCTGTAGAACTGTGGAAGATGAATCGGAGTAAAGCAGAGATGGGTGAGTGGATATAGCTCATGCACAGCTGAGTTATTGGTCTTCCAGCCTGTCATTCTTAGAGACAGATAAAAGAGGACAATAATCTTCAAAAATTGCAGTAATAGCTGAACTGCTGTATGTCCAGAGTGAGAAGTAAGAACATCTTTATTCACTATATCTATCACATGCAACTCATTGCTGTATGTCCTGTGCTAGGTGGTGATAATGTGCAGGTTTGTTGTTTAAGAAAACATTAATTAACATTATTGTTTCTTAAATATTTTCTATAGATTTTCACACTGGAAACACAATACGTTGCTGACATCTGATAAAGGCTACCCCAGGCATATCACTCCATACCAACAATCACCTTAGCTTTTCTCCTTCACTTACCAGAGTTTTTATTCATAAGCCTCCTGGCATCCTAGTTGCCTTCATCTAGAAAGCTACTATCCTTCCTGTCTCTATGCCTCCACCTGAACTTGTTTTTCAACCACATTTCCACTCTGGGCAGAGCTCACCCACAGTTCTGCAGTAGAGGAGATGCCATTCCAGCTCCTCAGGGAAAGACATAATTAATCTCTACTTTAGTTTTTTTCCTAGGGAAACACTTGTTTCTGATAGCAGATTTTTTTTTTTTTTTCCCTTCTGTAATGCAAGCATTTTTTTAAGTGAAACACAGTCATTTTCAATGCATGTCACTTTCCCAGATTACTTAAAATGCAGATGGCCAATCAAAGTAACAAGTTTGGAAACATTCCCTGGCCCAGCTCATAACAGCAGAGGTTGGATGCTATATTTATATCTATTCCCATACATTGAATATTACACGAACCGATGGGAAAGGACACAATCATAGAGGAAGCAGTAAAATTTAAGGTAGAGACTGGCTCAACAGAACTGGAGGAATCCTTTATCAAAGATACAGATGAAAGCAAGCAAGATCTTCGCATATGAAAAACATTCGACTACCTCCTCTACCATCTTGTTTTTTTGTGGTACTGAATCTCCTCTGTGCTTGCTTCAACTCCACACCAAACTGTTGTATGTCTGAAGTCACGTTGTCAGCTATAACTAATAGTTCTTTCTGTAGAGCTGTTGATGACGTAAATTTTTTCTGACAGTGATTTCACCCCATTCACATGATTGCTGTCTCCTAGAAAGTGAATGTGTCGGATGCAATTGCTTGTAGTACATTGATGCATGAAATTCAGTTGCTCATACAATCAATCTTGTTCTTAGCATGGATATTTCAGCAAATGTTATGTCAGATGCATATCAAACATTTCATTTAACAGGGATGTACATCTTTAGCAAACACAGCCAAATCCATATTCAGCCAAACACGTGAACAGAAATACAATGAGATTACTGTGGGTCGTCTTAAACAGGAGATATATTCAATTGAGTAGGTGATTTATTTGCTACTAAGAATGATGTATGTGATGTGGTGGATGATGTACCTGACTTAGTTCAGCACCTGACAAATCCAATTCAGTAGGTGACACAAGGTATCATTTTTGCAGAAATATATCTGATGTACTAGGTTATGAATTTGATACAAATTAGGTCCTTTTCTTTCATAAGCAATACTTTACTTTTCTCCTAAGGTATTTGACTGTAAACTGTATAGGAGATACATGTCTTTCACATTAAATATTAATAAATGACATGTCCATTATACCCTGTAACAGCCTTTTGAATGCTGAAATGAACAATAAGAAGTGACAGAAGCATTATTTTTAAAGGGTGTTTTTGACACAACATGTGAAAGATGGATATCAGATATAGCTAGAAGAGAAACACTGAACATCAGTGATGCTGCTTCTTGAATTGCAGAATGCCACCAGAGCAAAAGTAAATAGTAAACTACATCTGAAACTGTAACTATAAATCTCTACATATGAAGCGGCAAAAATAAAGGGGTACTAGGCTTAAGTTCTGAGCCCTCAGGCTGGAGGCAAAATTAGTGCACCTCGAGGTCAACAATAATTCATTTGAATTTTTCCTTGGTAAGGGAAAATGATCCAACCTATGAGAGCAAATGCCTATACAGCATACAGATCTACTTTTCAAGAGGTCTTCTACCCTTACATATCTTATATATTAAAGTGATAACTAGGTTAGAAGTGCATAGGCATTTAATTTATATCAATAGAAAAACATTTGTAGTTATGCTATTAAATACGAGGTGGGGACAAGGGTGAGAGGAGGAGTTGTTGATACAAAAGTACTATAATAAGAGTTTGTCCATCCCTTCCCTCCACAGTCTGGTGACTTTTCATGTAAGTTAGGCTGCTCTCTGGACATTAGAATAGACAGACACAGTCAAACCCATAATGCTGCTGGTATCCTGAAGAGCAAAACCAGAGTAAGACAAGTTTTCTAGAAGGTGGATGCCTGCACTGAGATCATCAGAATGTCTTGGGCATGTGTCTTAATTCTAAACACAAATGAAAGCTTTATGCATGAGAAAATTTTTAGACAGTATCCTTGTTTTTAAAGATTATAAATCCTGGCTTAGGCTATTAAATGGAGTTGCACATTAAACAGTGGAGATACTGAAAAAGCCATGCAAGGGAAAACCCTAACTGCATAAAGTCAGGGAAAGGTAGTTTAACACTGTCAAGAAAACATAGCAAAGTCCACATATTTTAAATCTAAAGACAATGTAAGGAAAAGAATCTCAACTATTTTTCATGGCATATCATAGATCATGCTTCATACTTACTTTATGTGAAGGAACTCCAAGTATACCAGTGGTTTAAGATGGACCTTAAAAAGAAAAAAAAAAAAAAAAAACAAACAAAAAAAATCTTTACATTCCAAAAAACAGAGTTTATTAGAATGAGATGTGAAACTGTTAACTATTTAGACAGACTATGTCTAAACAAACATAGTCAAAATAATCACGAAAGACAACAAATCAAGAAGGACTTAAAGTGTGTGTTGCTATTCCTGCTTCCTATTGTGCCCCTGCAAGACAAATTTTCATTTTCAGGTTTCTTTCCATTCAGCTCAGTGGCTTTCTTGTTTGCAGCAAATTCTGCATAAACCCCTCTAGGCCTCCTATCTCTTCTGAGGCTTGACTGTACCTCTGTTCTCTGCTTCTCCTGTCTACCCTATCACATCAACTTTCCCAGGCACAGTATCCTCTCTGATTTTGGGAAAAACAGACTATATCACTGATATATATATTAAAGTATGACACAGAAAATAGGAATAAGGAATTATGATAGGTCTTTTGATACAACATGAATAAAAATTCACTATCATGCATTTAGACTCCAGTGCAATTCAGATATTAGAATTACTTGACATGGATTTATGCTGAAATATTCTCACTTCAATTTAATTATGACATACAATATCCTTGCCTCCCCTTAAAAAAAAAAACAAACAAACAAACAAACAAAAAAAAACACCAACAACCCCCCTCAAAAAAAAACCCAAAACAACCAAAAAAGAAACAGAAAGCTTGATTTTTTAAATCTAATTTCACCAATTAAGATTTATGCTACATATTCCTGTCTACAGATGTTAATCTCATAGTCGGAACATCTCGTAGTTAAAAAAGCAGTACCAACTGGCTGTCATACACTTCTAATTGCTATAATAATCTCAAAGAAACTAATCAAGGAGAAAGAAAAACATGTTAATGAAATCAGGGAAGTTTTGGTGCTCAGATGACACTATATATCCAAGCTCTCTGAAAAGAAACCCTTGCTATTTTGACCAATATACTGGAGTTTGAAAGAGTTCTCCAGACCTGCTAGAACTCAGCTGCAGACAATCCCAGAGCAGAAAGTGAGAGATCAGGCATAACCAAGATATTCAGTATACAGTGTAGAGCAACAGCTTCAAAACAGCATTTCCTTCAGAAGTGTGCTCAAAATATTAAAAGTAAAACAAACAAACAAATAGGATTATGGTGTGAACAATCAAAATCCAATTCCAAGTAATTGGAAATGACACTTTAACAGTAGCCTTTTATCCTCACTTCACCTACAACCTTAACAATCTTTTCTCCCAACCCATCAAAACACTACAAGATCAAAAGTCCCTATACCCACTCATTTTCTTCTCCCAGGAGAAGAGACCCATATTTTTATCTCTTAGTTCTGATTGGCCTCAAGCTGGAAATATCCCCACCTGGCTTTCCACTTATAATTAGGGCAATTAGCCTCTGCCTCTCTGGGCTTGCTGCCAGTGTAGTCCAGTTGATTTTTCCCTAATGATGCAGAAAGCTCTATGACTGGAAAAAGGCTTCAGCCACAAGCAAATAGAAGTACGAGACAAGGAAGTCCAGTATGATGTGCTCTGCTGCATGGTTTTCTCACCAATCTCACTCAGGAGTTTTCTTTTCTGCAATTACAGACTAACTTGATCTTAAGTCATCTGAATTTTACAGAAACTTTCCATGTACATCAGAAGGTTTCAGTCCAATCTGTTATCATTACAAGTGCAAGCTGGAAGATATTTTTCTGCCTTATTACATCTGTTATTCAGTCTGCTTTTCACCTGACACAGGCTAGACCTTTTTTTTTTTTCCCCCCCAGTGTCTGAAAGCAAGACTAATTCAGCTGCTACAGAATCTTAGTTTGTTTTCTTTGACAAACCCTGAGAGGAAAGTCACCGTTACCACACTTTGATTACTGCATCACTTTCCTCAAGGAACAACAAATGAAACACTCAAGTTTTTTTAAAAAGAAACACCCCCCACCATGGGAAACCATAAAGTAACAATCACATAAGGTTTATTATAATGTATTCTATGAGAGCTGAGTTTAGCCTAAAGATACACTTGAAAGGATACATACTTTCATGCATCTAGAGCTGATAAAAATGTGCTCCTATGTGTTTGTGCTAAGATATAAACTTTGATAAAAGGTAAAAATGTAGTTCTGAAAATCTTACGTTGCATTCTGCCATCAGCATTTTATTGCTGGCTGAAATGCAGTTTATAAACAGTGAAGATGGATCTAACAATTCATATCAGTATGGTCAATCCATTTTAGTACTAGGTAAATTAAATTTGAGTTTCTAGAAAACTGCCTGTTAGATGTAGAATTTTCCTTTATGGACTCTGAAGGCTGTTTTACTTCTTCAACTCAGCCATTACTTTAAAAATATTTACCTCTAACAGTTAAGAAAAGAGGCTCAATATCATATGTTTTTATCAGGTAAATATAATCTATAAATAAGACTACGTTGTGCCTAAACAAACTGAACAGGTTCTTGTCTTGCTATTACATTCTTATAATTCATTATATACCTTGAAGGAGGAAAACTCTTACATAACACAGGTCTTACTAAGAGAAACATGTATTTGAATGCCTTTTTTTCCTGATGTTTATGTAGAAATAATGTAAGGTTAAGATTGAAAATATTAATATTGTTAACCATTTCATAGAAGTGGAAGAGCATGGTAAGCACTCTCTAAAGCTCTTACTGTGTACATAGTTACATGGGTTGAATATTAAAACACTGTGACACAACTTTATCACACAAATAGTTGTTTATTATTGTTCTAGTCCAATGTCTTTGCTGGTGCCAAAAGTGGCAGTAGCCCCACAGTTTGTGATCAGCAGGGGTTAACAACCAACTGTAATAATGTTAATAACCAAATAACTGTAGAGACTGAGTCTCTTGGATTGTGGTCCTGGCACTGGCTCATTGTGCAGAGCCTGCATCCTTCCATGCTTTTGGCAAAGTGTAGGATCCTTCACATCCAACAAAACTAATACACAGTCACCTGAAGCTGATGTTTGAATGTGACAGAGGGTTGTCACAAAGACCTTTAGTAATGATGAAACCATCCAAGTTGTACATTTTAGATGGAAAATAATTACCATGTTTCATCTTGAAATGGATTTATGTAATATGTTTTATATACTGCAGTAAAGCAAATTTTGTGATAGTCCCTCTGCAAGTTCTCTAACTTGTTGGGTGAGGATTTTTCAGTTTGATGACAGTAAAATAGTTTAGTAAAACAAAAAACACTAATCCTTTTTCTTTCTCCAGAATTTTATTTTATGAGAATTTACTCACAAAGCATTACCACTTTTGTTCCTGTTCAGAAATGACAAAAACTCCTCTAGATAAAATAGAATGAAAAAACATTTAAAACAAACCCAAAAAAACTTTATCGCCACCTAATTTTTAAGAAAAAAATCCAAAGTGTTGTTGAGCTTTGGTTTTGTATCAGACTCTGTATCTTTCTGTGGCTTTAACTCACTTCAACAGCCATTTGGACATATTATATTTCTCTACACCAAAGGCCTCTGACCCCATCTTTTTCTGCTGGCTGTCTCTTAGAGTATAATGCTTTAGCTTTGTGTAACTTGCAATTTTTATTTTTTTTTTAAATTATTATTTGCCTTGAGAGCAAACTGTTTTTGTAGAGCCATAAACTGCCATTTCACTTCATATTCAGACTTGATTTGTATTCAACACTAATCAGCATTCAGGTCCAATGTATTTGTGATGTTTCAAGGGAAAGAAAATGCCATTCTTAGGTGTGTTTGAACTGAGGACCTGGGAAAGAAGCCCAGATTTAGAGTTAAGTGTACTTTAGTGTGTGAAGAATGAGATGATGCAATTCTGCTTTTTTGTTGCTGTTGCTGGTAGTACAGTATCCACACTTGCACAGACGACTGGCACTATAGCAAACTTCCCCACTGTTTGTTCTGCTACCCAGACAGTGAGTTTACGAGCTTCTGCTAATCCCAGGAGGATCCTCATCTTTACTGTGTGTCAGCTGAGGAACTGTGGAGTCCATTGTCCCATCCTGGGTGCAGTGAGAACATCTGGCTGTGGGAAGAAAGGCAGGTGTGACAGATGAGAGGCAGCCACAATGCATCATGTCATTAGCTGTTTTTGAAAGTTGATGTGATTCATGCACTTTTAGAAGACTTTAGCTGGACTTTTTCCAAGTTCCTTGAGAGAAACTCTTGACTGCTGAGAAAAGGCAACAAAACACATGCATCTGCAGAGTATTACCTGTCTATGAGCATCCTTTCTTACCGTTTTTTACCTTCTCCATGAAAGACAAGGCTCTCCACCATGTCCTCCATTCTCACATCCTCCAACCATAACAAAGGCTGTGAAATGCTACATATAGCACAACTGCCTAATTGTAATAGTCTGAAGTGGCAGGTATTCTGACCTGCAGACTGATCAGTCAATTCACAAATGGATTGAGTGCTGCAGTCATAGAAGATGAGATGAACACCAGGACTGTCTCCATAAAATATAAGAGCTTCAAATATTCCCATTTCACAGAAAAAAAAAAAAAAAATCATTAATAACATGATAGGTTTGCAGTAGAAACTTGAATTACACACTAGAAAGATTGATATGATGACTGATATGACATACAGAAAACACCTGGTATCATTTTGTCCTTGCTGATATTAGAGTATAAGACCTTGACTACTGTGAGGTAGGACAAATAAGAAACTACGTCAGCTAGACTTAAGGAGGGACTGTTGGCAGGAGGAGTTTCCATCTATCAGACAAGTTATTTCATACAGTAACTATTAAAGGCAAACCTCAACTCTAAGGTAAATTACCAAAACTACTGACTTTGTCCTCATTTTTCTCTGGTCACCTGCAACAGTGACATTCACTCAAAATAACCAGGATCCTCATTATAATAACCAAGTGAAATAGGGTATTTTTGCCTGTACCTTTGCTCAGAAATGTCTATAAAGAGTTATTTTTCTGTAAAGAGTTATTTAGACTCATGTAAGAAGTACAGCTGGCATCATTTTTTGTGATTTTTTTCTTAACATAATATGAGAGGAGAGTGACCTTTGACTACATTTTCTGTGTGTTAGCAGTGTACAAAAAGAACAAAATCACCAAGGCAGGTGTTATTATAGATCTTCTTCTCCTGACTTTCTTGCAACCAGAAAAAAACCACAACTCATTTCATAGTTATCATGGCTCTAAACATAATATGTGATATCTTCCATGTGTTGCCTATCCCTACTCCCAAATAAGAACAAAGAAAGTTACTTTTCTTCCACAAGAGAGGAGAAAAAAACACCCTCTTTTAGGGATACTCTTTGTTGCAGGGATGAGGAGATTGAGGTTTTATCTTTTTTTCTTTTTTTTTTTTTTTCCAGTTTTTGTACTTTGATTAAAGTTCATTCAAAACTATTTTGAAGGCTTAAAATCGGTTGGACTTTTTTTGGTTCATATGGTTTGTTTTCTTTCATGTAGAGTCTTGCCCTTGCAATCTGTGAAATGTCTGATTCAGAGCCCAATTTAATTGTCAAATGTATAGATTATCTTTGTACATCTTGGAAGAAAAATACATTTTCAGACATTTGCCCTTGATAGCTGATGTTCTATTAGCAGCTGTGAATTGAACATTTTTTAAACAGTTATGCAAATTAATTAGACATTTGCAAACACAGACGTACAGGTCTGTGCAAATCTCCTTCTTATCAAAGATGAATACTAACTTTTGTACCTATTTATAGAATGATTTTGTATTTTTTTTAGCTTTGACTCCCAGACTGTGGTATCTCAGAGCAGAGTAATTTGTGGTGGAATATTTATAAATTACTGCAAAGTAAGATAGTGTATCAAGGAAAATTCTCCATAAAAGATATTGTATTACATCCACATCTTGGATCTCAGAAGGGAAAAAGGAGGGAGTAGAGCATCATTTTTATGCTTGTATATAAAAATCATACATTTTGTCATTGATTCGGTTCAGTGGCCATTATTGCTAAAGGTTGAAGACTCATGTTTCATACCTTTTTATCAGAGGCAACTGACTCAAAGGTAGTGGTTTGCATTGTGAGGAAGGAGGTATAGAAGACCCTTATGTAGAAGTTATTTCTAGGAGTTCCATATGAAACAGAGCTCCAAAGTAACATGATGATTGCCTTCCCCATTACACTGATGCAGTTTTAGCAAATGTGTGCTTGGGATTTAAGCAATGATCATCTTTTGTTTTGCCTGTTTATTTCTGTAAGCATCCTAACCCTTTCTAGCAAGTGTTCTCCTTCCACAATATTGTGAGCCAAGTCGTCTGTCCTCTTTTCTTCTTTATTTGAAATTTTGACATGGACAGTGCAATGAAAACAATACTGGTTTTAGTTCAGTGCCAAGGCAAGAATACACCTTGTACATTGGACTCTAACTCATTCCTTTGCATTCTGCTTTTACCTGGGCACCCTTGTTCCCAATAGACTAATTTCTGTAGGAACGTCTATATTTTTAAAAATTCCCCTCACATGATTCTTATGAAATATCATAGATATCATGATCTGTTCTGCGTCCTAAAACCCAATTAATTAAAGATTGTAATTTACTCCTATGGATGAAGCTGAGACCAGAGAAGGAAGTCTAATTTTTAGGTTTTGTTTTTAATTCAGAATTCAGTTCACTTTCAGGTCAATCATATATTAACATTCTATTAGTTTATTAAAATAACATTTGTATGCAAAGAATGGAACCATTCTGATCTGTTCCCCTTGATGTCAGACAGTGGGCTTTATGCTAAAATAAAATAAAATTTAAAAAAAAAAAAAAAAGTGTTAATCGAATGAGCTTTCAAGTAACTACATTCCACATTTTTCACATTTTTACTAAAAATCTTAATAATTGCTGCTAAGCTTGACTACACACCTGCTACTTATTTTATACCACATTGAAGGACACAGCAGAATATGCACTGACCGTAGTTAAGGCCGGAATTTCACCTCTTACACTTAGTGTATGGTTTTCACATTTTTTTGTATCCTTTGTTTCCCTTATTTCATCCGACAGTAAGGTGACCCAAACTCAACTGAGTCTGAAGATTAAAATTTATTTTGAAAGGATTTGCATTTGATCCTCATGTTCAACTACATATATGCTCTGGTTGAACAGAAATGCTCTCTGATGCAATTACATTTTCAAGGGGCATTTTGAGATTCCATCTTATACAGCATATCCCATTTTCCACATCCTACAAATCTATTCATCTTCATGGGTTCTTTTTTATTGTCTTCATTCATAAGGTTAGCAATTGCTACCAACAGATGTCATTAGTGGATATAGAAATGTGAATTGATAGAAAATTTATCTGAAAATTTGTGAGTTCTGCTAAAAACAGGAACGGGTAAGAAATGAAGTTTGTTTTCCCTCAATAGTTTTAGCTTTTAATTGAAGCATTTAAGTGGTGAACATGTGTGTTTTCCCAGTCTCAGAGCAAAGTTCTTTCTTTTTTCCCATTATTAACAACATTTTTCATGCCCTCAGGAACATGAAGTCAAGCATTTTCTTTCCTCTTCTTTCAGCTCAGCAAGGATCCTTTTCCCAATCATGAAGCAATATCCCCTCTTGCTCAACACTCTCAAAGCAGAAATTGTTCACCTGGCAAAAATTACTAGAGTACATAATCTAATCTTTAAAACAGTATTGTTTATATGGGCTTTGGATTACCTAAATTGGGTTAAATTTCTGAGAATAAGATTATTTCTGACCAAAAGAGCTACCAAAGATGATTCTTATTCACCAGATCAGTAGGATGAATCATCACCGTTGCAACCAATCATTTGCCAGTCATTATTAACTTTTCTTTCTTTTCTAAATCCTGACACTAAAATATATGTTCTGAGCTGATTTTACACAGATCTTCTAGTGAAGAGATATCATAGGATGTATCAATCAAAATCAATCTATAACAAGATGTTTTTTTCCTTGTTATATTTTCCATGCTTTCATACATCATGTATCTCAAAAGATGATATGAGATTTCTTTCACCTGTCTATGATTACTAATGCATTTAGTGTGTTCTCTGTATGCCTAACATAATGAAGGAGTTGCACATTAGTTCAATGTTGAAAGAATTACAATATTATTGAGCTCATTATTCAACTTGAAAAAGCATATTATATTGATTAAAACAGAGTAGTTAGGTGCTTTTGTGATAGAAAGGAGAAAACCTAAGCTTGAAAGAAAAAATTATTATTCTACAGGTTATTCCAAATGGAAATTAACCTCAATTCATTAAGCTCTATAAGTCAAAATACTCATTCCTCAACTTTTGAACTGACCTTACTGTCAGAAATCTTGGATGAATGTTCAGAAGAAAATGTGGTCACAAATCAAAAGGAAAGACTGCTTGGACAGGAACTGTGCATTGCTCATCACAATTCAGTTCACACTATTGTCATAAAGGTAAAAAGTGCACATGTGGGAGCAGGAACAATAACAGTGGGAGAAAAAGAAATAAAAAGAACACAAAAAGATATAGGCCAGATTCTCAGATGATGTAAATTTGTCTATCTTCACTTGAACAACAGAAATCAAGCTGATTTACACTACCTGAGAAGCTCATTTCATTATAGGTTTGGTGTCAAGGACACATAGCTTCCCATAACTCCCTTCTTACAGTGCTATACAGTTGGACTATGATGGAAGATGCTACATTTTTTCTTGAGCACAATATCAAGTAGAAAAATAAAATTGTTACAATTTTCTTTATATCGGGGCTGGGCTTTGAGGTGATAAGAAGTGGGTAACACACAATAAATTCACTAGAATCCCATGTCTATGCTACTACTCAGAAACAATGTGATGTAATGAGGGAAATCCAGATTGTTTTGAATAAACTTTTCAAAAACAGTTGCCATTTACAAAATCTCAATTTCTGACCTTTTAGAAATGGTTTTCAGGGGTTCTGAGAGCCTTGTTGAACTTGCAGTGATATTTTCAAAGTCTCAAAGGAAGCCCTAAAATAGGTCCTGGAAAACTGAGGCTTCCATAGTTCAAGACTAAAATATTAATGGAAACAAGTAAGAACAGTGAAATAGTGATTGCTGGTCAACATCACAGACTTATGGAACTACTACAGCTAAACTGTTTTTGCACCTCAGGAACAAGAAGAGTATTTAAAAACATAAATGTAAAAACATGATTGTGTTAAACTTTTTAGGTAGTTAATTACTCCTCAGAAATACAAGATAAAAAACTATGTTGAAACAGCTTCAATTCAGAGTGTGGGAGAAGAAGGGGGAACTATTAGTATTTTGATGTACTGAAATGTACAGTACTACTTTTGTGTGTGTGTGTGTGTCTCATGAAGAAAAATAGCTTAGTCATTTTCTCTAGAAAAGTGGAACACTGTGTATGCCCACTACTTTTATCCTCTGCTTATTCTGGAAGGAAACTATTCTTAATGCACCATAAATAGTAATTTCACTGACATGACAGAATATTACAGCACTACAGAAGTCATTATGTTCCTTAGTGTCAATGATCTGCAAAGTAGGAACAAAATTCTGTTTTCTTCCATCAACATAGTGTAATGCTGTTGTAATGTATGTTATGGTGTCCAACAACATAATGTAATGTTACTGTTGTCCCAGTAATTCCACTATTTTAGTTGGATTACTCCTAAAGTTTACCTATGTAACCAACATAAGAATCTGACTGGAGGAACTATAGAATTACAGCTTAATATGATGGACCATAAAGATATTAAATTAAAGAGCCTTTTATCCCCTTATCAATGACCACCCCATAAGCTTCTGGTATATACATTGTGATGGCTCCTGTATTATTGCACCTATTTAAGTAGGTAAAGAAATAACCCATACAAGAGTCCTAATGAAGAAATAAACACAGCTAAAACACAGCACATCTACGAGAGACTGTAACGTCTCTCCAGTCTGTCAATAATACAGGCAGTGTATCTGTTAAAGGAACCCTAGTAATTTGTAAATCCATAGGTTATAAGAGTTCCAATAGAAACTTAAGATTTTTTTTTCTGTCAAAAGTCAATGTATATAATTCTTCTTCCAATTTTGAAATGCCTGAGAATTATATATGTAACATGAGTTAATAGCGTTGAAGAACCTTTATAATACTGTGCCAAAGAGCTCAACACTAAATAGGCAAAATTAATATATAAAAGTTATTGCTGTAACATGAAGTTTCTCACTACTGCAGAGAGGTACATAGAATCATTACAAATAGTTCATTTTGCCTGTTGGTGGTACAGTCATGGGGTTTTTCTGTTTGTTTGTTTGGGTTGTTTTTGTTTTTTTTTTTTTTAACTATAGAATTATCTGTACTAGCTGATGATCCATAGTTCTAGTTTTTCTCATTTTACCCATATTCAGCTTTTAACCATGTACAGAAAAAATAGAATAAAATGTCAACAGCTGCCATTAAAATAGTTTAAGGTCTTTGACAGACCTTGAAAATAAAATGTCCTCCTACTATCAGTTCCAAAATCTATATCAAATTTTCCTTCCTGACTTTTCCGATTTATGGCTCATTTTGAGTGTGACAGATACTAAAACTCTCTGAATATTTATGTTTCATCATAAACACACTTTATGTATTTATTTCTTATAAAGTTTGTAGCAGAACAGCAGAAAGGAAAGTTGCCTGCCTACAGCCTCACATTTGAAACCTCTGGAAAGAGGGGGTCACTCTTTTTCTGAGAGCTGCAGCTGTGCCAGATGTGGCAGGTTTCAGGTTGAGGTAGAGCCAAAAAGGAGCTTAGAGGGAAATGCAGAGACTCAGAGAGTCTGGCGGCCTGCAGGTAACCCTTGGGGCATGGGAAAGGAGAACCCCTCAGGTCTGCCTGTGTGCAACAGATTCGGCCTTGGAAATCACTTAAAGATGCTCAAGTAGAAAGTGTGTCAGGAGGACTCAAATGGCAAGGATACAACAGCCATTCCCTTTAATTTGTCTCAACCTGTAGATCAGTGTTTTTGCCATTTAGTGAGTTTCCTCAGTCTAGTTTATTCATTTGTGTTCTGGTTTTAAGACACTGGAGAAAACCACTGCTACACCCACTTCAAGGATAGAGAATAAGAGGTCACTCTCATGGGTTTGGCCCACTTGAGATCCTGTTATGCTCAGGAGAAAGAATTTGCAAATTAATGACATGCATTGTATACTCCTCTGCCAGGAGAGATGTGTGTTTTCAAAACAGTAGAGCAATAGAATTTTGAATTATAAAGGATTCCCTGACTTTGTGTGATACATTGTTACATTGACTTCTAGTAAAATGGCTTGGGGTATGTTTCTTCCATAAATGTGTCCAGATTGATCAAACTGAGCATTAACAGTAATGACCCATTATTATGATTTCTGTAGTTCACTTCCCTGGCAGAGATCACTGTTAAACACCTGAGACAGCTAGAGAGCTTTCAGAAACATTTACAATTTTAACCATTATCATGGGTTAACACCAGCTGGCATCTAAGCACTACATGGCCACTTGTTTACTATCCCTCAGTGGCATGGGGGAAAGAATCAAAAGGGTAAATGTAAGGAAGCTCATGGGTTGAGATAAGAATAGGTTAATAATTGAAATACAATAATAATAATAATAATAATAATAATAATAATAATAATAATAGTATTGAAAGGGAAAATAACAAAAAGAGAGTAAAAGAAACACTAAGAAAAAAAAAGTCATACAACTGAAAAACAATTGCTCATCACCAACTGACAGATGCCCAGCCAGTTCCCAAGCAGCAGCCCCAAACCATCTTTCCTGCTAGATTATGTACGGAACATAATGTTATAAATTATGGGATATCCCTTTGGTCAGTTGGGCTCAGCTGTCCCAGCTGTGTCCCCTCCCAACTTCTTGTGCAGCCCCAGCCTACTCACTGTCAGGGCAGCATGAGAAGCTGAAGAACCCTTGACTTAGTGTAAGTACCGCTCAGCAGCAATTAAAATATCAGTGTGTTATCAACATTACTGTTATCCTAAATCCAAAACACAGTACTATACCAGCTACTAGGAAGAAAATTAACTCTATCCCAACTCAAACCAGGACAACCTCAAAACCTAACTCCAAGAAAATTTAACCTGTGGAAAGAGAGTCATAAACAGCATCCAAAACTGATGATAATACTGTGAGAAAAAAAAAGGGTTATTGTGAACAATGCATCCTTAATTGGTGGCTCTTATTGAGACTGCAGGTGAGAGGTGCTAAGCAGTAAGAGAGGTAATAAATTGTTAAGATTAAGCTAAAATTGTATGTGATATTTTAAAACTTTGTTTCTAAATGTGCCTCAAATTACAAATTATAAATCTAACCATGTTTCTTCATTCTCTTTTCTATTGAAACTAAAATACTAGGAACAAAATATATGTGGGTGAAAAAAGTTCACTATTCCCTTGGAAGGGTCAAAGTCAAACAAAGCAGAAACACCTCACCAAGGATGTATTTAGGGAACCTGGGAGCTTGTGAATTTCTCTTGACATGCTGAAAAGAGCCAGGTGGACGTGTGCCAAATCTGACAAAGCAATCCTCTGTAGCATGCAAAAACCAACATCCTTTCTGAAGAGAGCAGACTGCTCAGAGGCATCCAATAGGCCCGGACAAACCCAGAAGTGTTATATTAAGACATCGCTTTTGCACAATAAAAAGCATATTTTGAATCATTGAAGCTAAATATTTTTATCTTGAAAATTACTAACTTGGGCTTTATTATTTATAGGGAAAAATGAAAGGGTAAGTCAGATACTAGACTGTGAGTGCCTTACAACTAATTCTGAAACATGACTCACACTTTTGCTCCATGCCTTAAAGCTGTTCTGTATCGTCTCTGACCTAAGGCCATCTAACTAGCTATCCTGTTTTGAACAAGGGTGAAATTGAATGCAAGTATATCAATTAGCAAATGAATACCCTCCTTGGCTTCAACTGTTTTCAGCTCAGGGTCTTCGCAAGCAGAAATAGTTTTTTTCTGCCATGAACTCCTCCCATTTACTCCTCAATCTATATAAACTTTAAACGTCTATAACATACTTCAGCCAGCAGCTCTACAGCTTGGCTAGACTTTGCATGAAGAACCTTGTTCTATTTGTTTTGAATGTGGTTTCTCCTACCTTCATGTGGTGATTTCAAGGTTTTGAATCATTGACCTGTCTCCACCGTCACCATGTGACACATAATCCTATGGATCATTGTCATAACTCTTCTCAGGTGTCACTGCTCCAAACTGCAGTGTCCCAACATACTCATTCTTCACACAGAGGCCACAGTGTATCTTCGATTGCTCTGGCTGCCCTCTTCTGAACCTTTCCAGTTCTTTATACTCCTTTTGAAAAGGGAGCGCAGGTACTGCATGCAACATTTCTAGACAAGCTAGCCATGGATTTACACTAGTGGCATATAAATGCTTGCTGGTTTGCACCTCATTATTTTCTTCTAATAATTTCTGGCATTTTGTTCACTTTTCTGACAACTACTAAACACTGAACTGACATTTTCATAGTACTTGTTATTCAATCAGTCAGAATTCCTGCTGTTAACAGGGTTATGAGAGATAACCTCACTCCTGCAGGAGAATGGTAAACTCAAGAAACCATAATTTTGTAGGTGAAGTTAAAATTATTTTTTTCATATATGTATCAATTTACATTTATTTGCATTGAATTTTGACACTTATTTTGTTCCAGTCTCATGAGGTCCTTCTACAATTCCTTACAATCAGGCCGCAACTTTTTTCACTACCTTATTTGCTTATTTTTCCATCTTACTTATCAATATATTGAACAGCATATCTTCCCATCCAGGGTCCTGTAAGAACTTCATTTGTGATTTCTTTCCACTGCAAGAACTGACAATTTACACTACCCTGTTTCTTGTCATTTATTTACCCATAAATACTTATCCATGTGAATATTTTCCTTCTTATGTTCTTTAACTTATTCATACTTTTTAAAAACATATATTTTTAAAACACCCTAAAATTACTAAAAATAAAGCATTCTATAAATGATGACTAATACAGACCTTTAACAAAGTTTTAATCCATTTCATCAGAAGTCTACTGCTGAGAATCAGACTGAGTTTTTTCCAGAATGAAGGTGCATCTTGACTTGGCTCAGGTATGAACGTGCAGTTGCTGCAGTGATGAAAAGCTCAGTGCAGACTAGCCAAGTTAATAACCACTCGCCTTATCAGGAATGTTTTGTTTCAAGCTGGTTTGCCTTGAAATGTAGAAATAGTGAATGGGTAATGCAATCAGTTTACAAGCAGCAAAGAATTTCATTAAGAGTTAGAGATGATCTGCGGTTTAGTAGTTCACAGGAAAACCTGAGATGTTTATGGAAGGAAAATATGGGTTATATCTACGCAAACAAAACCCCATTTAATTCAGTTTCTTGAGAGGAGTTCTTCAAGGCATTGTCCTTATTACTGAGTATTTGCAGAGCTGAACTGCATGACCAGGGGTGACTGCTATATGAAGAGGTAAGAGAGAAAATTGTTTTCCCTATTCAGTGTGTTTTTATACTGCCTTCTTTCTGCAGTTTCAAGGTGAAAATACACCTCTTTCATACTTGGCTCCATCTGAAATTAATTCATTGGTATTCTTTCATTGGCTCAATAACTTTAAAAGTTAGAAGTAAGATCTTTAGCTCATTAATTTCTAGTCTAGTTAATACATATGACACAATACTTCTGATTGTTTGGTGTTTTGTTTTGTTTGTTTTTTTTTTTTTTTCTAGAATATTCACTGAACATCTGTGAAATAATTTGAAAGTCTATTACACTTTCAGCTTCATCAGTCTTCAACGAGACCTGAAATTCAGCTTTAAACAAATCCAGACAAGTTTGGGATTTGATCCTTGAAGAATCTTTAAATTTAGATAGTTATGATGAAATCATTGCCATTTATTTTAAATAGTCTTTGGAGGTGAGTTTGTATTTCTGAGTTAAGGAAGTTGTTTAATCTCTAATGGGTAACATTTTGTTAAATATAAACATTTTTTCCATGATTAAGAAATTTAAATAGTTTTGACATTAATAAATACTGGTAGCATCAAAAGATTTTGATGTATTCTACATTCACCACATCCAAGTTTATATAACAAAGAAATCAGAAAACTTGTTCATTCTTGAAATGCAGAATCATGCAGCAAAACATGAAATATTCACAAATATAGATCTCAGAGGAGATTTGAGGTGTTAAACACTGAAAATATTCCCTTAAAGGAAGCCTGTTCTTTGGGACAGTGGATATTCAGGGGGTTATAACATGCTATTCAAGCATACAAAGGGCTGATGGTGCCTTCAGGAATGACAACTTGTGGGAAGGGTGGTGAGCAGAAACACTGTTGGAGATAGTAAGAAGTGAAACAACTGATATATCTGTTGTGTAGGAGTATCTGATTTTGGTGTCCACATTTTACTAATGAATCAGAGTTACATAATTGTTCAGCCCATGAAAGAGCAAGACTCCAAGCATGGCAATACAGCTGCATGTCAGACTACATACCACTTATATACCTATTACCCAAGGATTATCACCTTGGGACAAAAAACAGAGTAGATGGCTTTCTTTTGCATAAACAACACTCCAGAAGCACATCCAATTAACGGCTCTGGTGAATGGTAAAGATAATGCAACATAGACATGTCATATCTGTGGGATATGGACATATCAGAATGAACACTCACTCAATGCATGTATTTAACTGTGTGGTACATAGGGTGAATGATATTCCCTAGAGCTATGAGGTATGCAAAAGTACTTTGTTGCTTGTGAAGCTAGATATCTCTAAAAGTAGTATTCACCGAAGGTATGATATAACATTCCTTTCTTCCTCAGCCAGAAAAGCCCCAAGAACTTTTTGATATCTGTCATATGGAAGTACACCTCTTATGCTGAGGAACCAAAGCAAAAAGGGAAACAATACGTCCTGCTTGAACACAAAGGAACAGGCAATGCTTTAAAATTCCCCATATGTGACAGATCTAGGTGTAGTGGGAATGGAGAAGTCATCCAGCAGCATGACATCTCTTGCACCATGGGACACAGAGAACAGCCTGCAGTTAACATATGGGGGAAAGGGTAAAATAGGTACCAAGTAACCCATCTCATAAATCAGCACCCTGCTCCTTTCCTGATCAAGCTGCCAGTGAGACAAGCCCCAACAATTCCTCCAGACCTTTCTCTTCTGCAAAAATGGACACATCTTCCGCTGGACACTTGACATTAATAGGTACATTCCACAGCCTAAAGAGTGAGTCACAAATAATTCATGTGTTCTTGTTGAATAGTAAAGGGCACCACTGAGAAAGAAAAATGTGTGCTAAATCTAATGGGCAGCGATGGCATGTGGTCAGTAGGAAGAAATAAATTTTTAAAAAGCAAGCTATGTATAATTCATGAGTAGAAAAGGGACTAAATTAGCTGGTTTAATTTCAGTTATTTGCTCATAATTTAGGAGACTTTCTAATAACTCAAACTATTGTGAAGATAACAATTCGGGGCACAATATAGATTAATTAGCACTAGTACAAGTTATATGCTATGTTTCTTTCTGGTACACGCAAGGATGACAATATTTCTATTAGATTTTGACAGCTGACTTTACAGCTCTTAATGCATGTTTGACACCCAAATGGATCTATCATCTATTTAAATTGCTTGTGTTCTCAAATCCAGAGTTATTTTTTGAACACATGGTTGGTAGGTTTTGTTTGTTTGTTTTTGTTCTGTAGCCATTAAACATATCACAGATTACAGAATTTAGAGACAGTTAGAGGTGGTTGTTACTGTAATTACCAGCTGGGTAGGAGATGCTTTGAGATTAATTTCTTATTTTCAAGAAATAAGAAAATAATTGCTGACAATTTGATACCGGTTCATATAGCCAGTAATAACAAAGGCAGTTCTTAGCACTGAGGGAAAACTAATGCAGAGACTCAGAAATGGGGCGGCTGGCAAAAAAACACACTCAAGAGTAAAGAGCAATCTCCTAAGAGGTCCATAGCCTAGGAGAAGAAAAATTACAGCAAACCTTACTGGTCAGCAATGGCAAGAGGCTAGTGGAAAAAAAAGATGCTCTAAAAATGCTTTATTGATGACAAAACAAGAGGTATAATTCTTGGAATCAAAGCTCTGGCTTAAAATAGCTCCAGTATATATCTAAGTCAAAATGGAGAGGCAAACAGAAGAAAACAGCTGTTTCTAGTTGTATTTAGGAACTCCTGATGTTTGACTAAATGCTAGCCGCTCCTTCAGGTAGGAGAGAACTTTTTCTGTGTGGTATAAGTAAAGCAACATTCTTAATACCAAAGTGATTTGATACTATGTGTTCAGTGTTTAATCTGATGTTTTCAGATATTTTATATATATACCAACTATTTTTCTTTAATTCTGTAAGGTAATTGTAATATTTATTATAGGCACACACAATATACTTACTATAATTATGTGTGTATATATAGATATATCTGGAATATGAGTGGTAGAAATAAAGAGGGAAAAAACAAGTACAATTTGAATTAATTAAAAAGACCTCACAGGCATACTTTTTGTAGAATGAACAATGAATGAATCCTTCCATACTTGATTACTGTTTATTAAGTACAGCTATTATAACAAAATAAATTAGCTCAAACTGCAAGAGTTGTTATATTTTCCTTGATAGTGAGAAAACACCAGACAAAATATATCTATGTAAAATTATTTTTGCCTCTCTGTGTACCCATCTTATGCACTGAATGAGTTCAAGAGGCAGAGTGAAAGTGGGAGTGGTAAGAAGAGCATGCCATCAGGTAACTGAAAGTTGTTTTACATTACCCAGAGTGATAGAATTACAGTTTTGCAGAAAACTCTAAATATGTCAGTTCCTTATTTTGTTGTGTTTGCCTCTGTTACCTAATTATTATTTCCCCCAATTTAGCCTTTTATTTTAGAACTTTCAGTGAGTTGAATCAAGGACTTTCATTAAGAAGGGTTAAAAGTAAATGTACATATATTGTGTCTTCAACATCGGAGCTATTCAGATCTTGGATAAGATTGTGAGCAACCTGATTTAACTTTTAAGTTAGACCTGCCCTGAGCAGAGGAACCACAGGACCTTCAGAGGTTCCTTCCAGCCTCAGTTATGCTGTGTTGTGTGATAATAAATCCTTCTTGAACAACATTAAAGAAGTGAAGATCATCCTTTTTACCTCTTAATTTACAGAACTGATTATGTTGATTATAATCTGTGCTTTGTTATTGTTAGTGTGTAATAATGTAGAGTGTGTGGTGGGGGTGAAGGATGGCATGAAGAGGCACCACTGTACTTAGGACTTGAATGAGAAACTAGGAATAGACCACTTTTTCCCACTTTTATTTCCCTCTTTGTATTTGGTCTCAGTACTTCACTCCATGCCACATTTAAGGTTGTGAATTAGAACTGAAAGGATGATCAGAGCCTCTCAACCTTCCTTCTTCTTACAGACGTAAGCCACTGATGTATTACTAGTTCATCATTTGCCATTGTCATCACATTGGCATCAACCTAGCTCATGGATTAGCTGTATATGTTTAATTATTATCTTGGCCAGTTTGCTACATCTTTCCTGAGGAAACAAGATATAAAAAAATCTTGACTTTCAGCTGACTATACTGCAACCACACCTGAGCAAAATGGCAGAAGAAAAGACACTTCTCAGACTCCTGAGCTTTTTCCACATCCAATTTATGATACCAATGGCAAATATCAGAGATGTCAGGACTTCTCAAAATATTCCTCAAAGTATATAATGAAATATAATGAAAGATATCAAGCAAACATCAGAAAGCCACTATCAGATCACTCGATAATAAATAGACTAAACAGGAAAGATATCTAGATTTACTAAACAAGCCATGAGACGTTTAAATTGTGATTTGCAGCTAGACAGTATTGGCATGTTCATGCATGAATACGCACAAACACACAAGCACACAAACATAGATAGAAATAAAAGATAGTATTCCCTAAGCCTAAGCGAACAATAATTTTTGTGATACTGCTACATAATTTTCTTACAAAATATGAACAGGTGGTAGAAGTTTTTTTTTAAAAAAAAAAAAACCAAACAACACAGAAGATGAAAATGCAAATATGAGTTTACATAACAAAACTTTTATATTTGAGTAAAAAAATATGTGCTTTCCGGTGAATCCCAGAAGACTGCTTGAAATGCCACTGCACGATAAATTACCATCAGAAGTTATATACAGAAAAACATATTTGTTGGTAGTTCTGAAACACAGAATGAAAATATAAAACTCCATGTATTACTCTACAGAAGGCTGATCTGAGAAATCCAGTGTTCCCTTTGGACTTGTGAAATGCATAGCAGTAACTTCGAGTCAATAATATTAAACTTCATTATCTGTAAGTCTATTTATCACTACTATTATCAAATGTAATTAATTATAGCAAATAGATGAAAATATTATTTATAAAGGTAAGTTAAAAAAAAGCAGATACTTTCTATAGTAGCGTGCTTTATACCAGCTCGTGGTAATATAATCTCTACCATTTTACACAGTTGGCTAAGCTTATGATTTGTGTGTGTATAGGAGGGCGCCAAATGATTAAATGTAGTGTTTGCTACAGAATATTGTGATATGACATTATGGAGAAGAGGAACCAGTGAAATATTCCAGCATCTACTATTTGGCTTCTTTGGTTGAACACTATATAGGTGTGTCTGTGTGTATGTAAAAGTATACCTGTATCCAAATATATGTACGTGTGTACATTTCCTTTATGTGACCTCCCCCTCGTGGGAATTTTAGACATCAAGATCCAGTTGTGTTCCCACTACTCTTTCATCATCTCTAATAGCAAAAACCCATGACAACGCAGCCTTCTGTCTAAATGTCTGCTGCTTCCAGCTACCTTCATAAAACTAACCCTTTGGTTATATTTTCTGCTGTGTAGGAGCTGAAAGACTTTTTAGAGGCTGGTATGTAAGTTCTATTGACTCAGGTGTCAGAGAAATTATTTAGCCTTTTTTAACTTGCTGATATTTTTTCATGACTTGTTACAGTCAGTTGTGCAGTCAACTTTTTACTTGTATGAGATGTTTTTTGTGAAGTCTGCTGTCACGAAAGGTTTTTCTAACAACGATAGTTTTTCACCCAAAGTCTGAAAGGAAACTTTTTAGAACACTCTTTGAAACAGAAAATCACAATTAAGGTCAACTAGGAAGATTAAAAACAAAACCAAAAAAACCCTCAAACTATAAAACTTTTAATCTACTATTTGCTTATACTTGGCTTACTGCTGCCTTCAGAAAACACTTCTAGCAAATGTCCTGGTGTAATGTTACTGATCCGGCATTTCTCAAGCAGCATGGTTTTCTTACCTTCAGCAATTAATTCTTAATTGCAAAGTGAATTCAAGCCCTCAGATGGAAAGCAATATAGAACTGCAAAACATTATAATTAATAATACAAGTGAAAAATTAAACATTCTGTGAAGCACAACTAACAATTTGTTGATATGTCTGTCTGTGCAACCTTTTTTTTTTCTTTTTTTTTTTTTTTTTTTTTTTTTTTTTACTGTTTCTTAATGAGATTTATATAAGTGTAAAGTAATTTATATTGCTGAGGTGCTTTTCCTAGGCTTTTATGCTCTGTTTTCAGTGAGCCACTTTTAACAACTCATGCTTTTGGAAAGGCTCAGCTTCTGTGCTGTAAACGCATATGCAGTAAGAACTGTGAAAAGAGTGGCTAATGAACAATTGACAAGTTGGTGAAGAATATTTGAAGCTAATTTTCATCTTCTTATTTATCTGAGGTTTATTCTTCACTCCTTTCCAAGTCAAACTAAAAGCTTACCAATAGAAATATCAATTAAAAGTTATTTACTTCTGCAAAAGCTATCTTTCAAAAAATATATGGAATTAGCTTTCAGTTAACCAGCCAAGCAGATGATTAAAAAATAATTCCACATACATTATATTTCAACACATAGCTTTATCATCAATGTCCATATGCTTGCCTTTCAATCCATAGATTTTTTAAATTGATAAATTTTTGTGTTGGGTTTATGTGTGGCAGGTTTTTAGTAGTGGGGGAAGGGGGTACAGTGGTGGCCCCTGCGAGAAGATTCTCAAAGCTCCCCCAGCTCCATGGTGGACCTGCCTCTGGACAAGGCTGAGCCAATTAGTGATGGTGGCTGCGCCTCTGCGAAAATGTATTTAAGAAGGTGAACCTGGGAGGAGGAGTTGGAATTCTGAGGATGAATTATGAGCAAGACACTTATGCAAACACTGAGGTCAGTGGAAGAAATGAGGAGGAGGATGGGGAAGGTGCGCTGGAGCGGAAAACCCCTGCATCCCGTGGGGAGAAGGTAAGATGCTCTCCTAGTGTCCATGGAGGTCACCAGTGGAGCAGATATCCGCCTGCAGCCTGTGGAGGAGCTCACACCAGAGCAGGTGATTGCACCCAAAGAAGGGCAGGACTCTAAGGAAGCCTGTGCTGGACCAGTTTATGACCGGGAAGATTGTGACCCATGGAAGGGACCCATGCTGGAGCAGTTTTTCAAGAGCTGCAGCCCACAGGAAAGATTCATATAGGAGGAATGTCATGATGGACTGTCTCCTGTGAGAGAGACTCCATGCTGGAGCAGGAGAAGAGTGTGAGAAGTCCTTCCCCTGAGGAGGAAGGAATGGCAGAGCCGATGTGTGATAAACTGACTGCAATGCACATCCTCTGCCCGCTGTGATGCTGGAGGGGAGAAAGTAGAGAAATTGGGAGCAAAGCTGATCCTGTGAAGAAAGGAGGGGTGGAGAGGTGGTGTTTTTGAGATGCAATTGTATTTCTCACTGTACTACTCTGTTTCACTGGTAAAATAAGTGGTGCAGGTGCTGATGTTCAAATGAAATTGATGTTCTTTTACTTCCCCTAATGAGTCTGTCTTTTTCCCATGACCATAATGGGTGAGTGATCTGTCCCTGTACTTGTCTCAATCCCTTAGCCTCTTGTTTTATTCTCTCCTCCCATTCCTGAAGGGAAAGGAGTGAGATGCTCTGTAGTGCTGAGTTGCCCTCTGGGCTCAAACCACAATTCAGAAAAAAAATAATTATGATGCCACATATATATCTAGCTAAGAGTTGAAGTCTAGCTTCCTTAATGCAGATATAATTGCCTTGATTATATTTTAAACAATTCTCATTCTTATTTGCGCAGAATTTTTTTTTTATATATCCAATATCTAATATGAAATTAAATCATCTATCTTGTTATAAAAATTGAATGTATTTTACTTTATATAAACTTAATTTATCCTCAATGGGCTACTTTGAAAAATTGTTTAGGAGGGACGAAAAAACATTTCCTATTCAAATATTCTCTAAATAAATTTTAAAGACTTTATTTATATCTCTTCAGTAACTAAAGGTAAAAATTCCCAGTAAAATTTATTTTTCTGTTTAGAGAAAAAAGAAAAAAAAAAAAAACCAAACAAAACCCAACAAAACAAAACAAAAAATTGTGCTATTTGAAGAGAAATATTTTGAATATGTTCTGGTATGTAAGACACATCTCACTAGGAATTTGGAGTTACCTGCTTAAACCTGAACTAGTTTTTTTAGACCTCTTTGATAATCAGAGAGAGAAAAAGACACACTGTAGTGATCCATCTTATTGCAGACTGAGAATTAAAGTATTCCCGAGGTAGGTCATATAAATCAAAGTCTGTTGGTTTTGTTTTGTTTTGTTTTGTTTTGTTTTTTTGTAAGAGGAGGCTACTCATTTCTATGACTAGCTAAGATTTAGACAATTTTACTCTTAGAAGTTTAAGCTTTCCTACCACAACTTCAACAGAAGTTTGTCACACACGCTTATCTATTTAAAACATTAAAAAAAGAACTGCATTTTGGACTCTACAACTATCCCAACAGTTTAAAAATGCTTTCCTGACAAAGCAGAAGTTACTATAAGATTGTCATGAAATACAGTGTGAACTGTATTTGTCATGTTATCAAGTAATCTTTCATGATCTAAAGAGAAAAAAGAAAGAACTTCAATAAAATGCACATAATTTTAGAACATGTGACACACTTCACTGAAATATGGCATTCATCCTTACTGCTTCAAAGTAATCACATTTTCCTCTTCAGATGATCATTATAACTTCTGTTAAAGTTAGAGCAAAAAGTTTATGAAAGAGAATGTATATTTTAGGTTGCAATTTGAATATTTCATACTATATTCACACTGTGGTGTTGGACAAGATGAGATATTTAATACTGGAGAAGTTTAGAGTGTTGCATCACAGACAGCGAGTTTTCACAAATCCTTCAATGTGGTCAAAATTTCTCAGCAGATACTGCTGAAATAATATGTATTGTGGGATTTTATCCGTCATTTGAACTATTTTAGGGAAATGAACGTCTCTTTTACATTTAAGTTTACTTTTTTATATTTCTATATTTCTGGCTGTTATGATGTATGGTAAGAGTAAAGTTTCAGTGCAAAATTCTGACACCTCATTCTGAAAATACTTCAGAGTTTTTCCTTTATAAAAAATCTGAAAAATGCTTTCACCTATCACTTCTAAATATAAAAGTTTATATGGAGGAGTTCCCACTTTCACTCAGCTTTATGAATAATACCAAATTCATCACAGAACTCAATAGTTGGAATAAATACTGGGAAAAGTTGTCCATAGTTAATTAAGTTTCACACTCTCCTGCCAGAGTTCAGCAGCTCTTGCAATAGGCAAATTTTGGAACTATGCCACCTTTTAAACAAATACCACCTGTCTCTCTGCTGGAGACAAGGAGTCATCCATCAGGCTTGATAGGCTGTGAATCCTCTAAATACAGTGAAGAAACTATTATCTGAGTTGAAATCAAGGGGTGGAAGGAAGACTCTACAAGTTAAACTCCTCTACTTTGTGGTAATATCCATCTCAGTGAATCTAATTCATAAAGACACTATTCTAATAGTTTCCAACAGATTCAAGTAATATAGGTATAATCCAATGGTTTACTGGAATTGCTGCCTTCTCCTAGTTTGCTTCTGGACTTCTCTGTGACACCAAGTTTTAAAATCTACTGTTTTCTTGTTCGTTTTTAATTCTTTAGTAAAACAAACGCATACATTTTTCTTCAAGGAAGCTGTTCAAAAATCAGAATTCCTTTACACCACACCACCACCACCCCACTCCCCATGAAAAATAGAGTGCTAATTCTGAATGCAAAGTAGAGATTTCTCAGAGAAACGGAAATTTCAAATTACTTTCACCACTTTACCTATAGTTGATTCAACCTGACCTCAACTGTGTGAGCTGTGGTTATCACTTACAGGGAATCAGGATCAACTTGAAGTGTCCTGGGAACTCAGTCGAAGGAGTCAGAGGAATTGCCTAGATTGGAACTGAGATCTCTAAAAAATCTGAAAGTCGTCCGGAGAGTTCAAGATCTTCCACTCAGTTTTCTCTCCTTCAGTTTGCTGAAGGCCCTCACCAGCTTCCAAGAAGTGACATTCTTCCTTGGGTAAATTCCCCAGTGTAACACCATTTCTCCCACCTACCAAGCTACTTAAGGCCCAATCCAGTGAGTTGCCATCATCAAGCTGGATCTTGCAAAAATATAGAAAAAAACAAGGAAATTTTTTTCCATTTCTGTCTGAAGGTTCCACTAAAAAATTCAGGTTGAAGATTCAGATTTTTAAGAAGTTGCATAAATAAGTACTTACCAGTGACTGTTTCTCCCTGATGCTGTACTTCATGATAGGTCTCCTTCATAGGCCCTTGGTCCTAGACATTCTCTGCGTGTCTCCAGTGAAGTCACCAGGAAAACAGAGAACTTTAAGCAAAAATGTTGTTGCTTAGAAATAAACCTTTTGCTACCCACTAAATCCAAGCAGAATTGTTTATAAGAGCTCTTCTGTATCACAAAAGGAATGATAAATATATGTTATGTAGAGATAAAGCTGTTCCAAGCAGGGCTTTCCCAATTCACCAACAGAGGGAATAGAAAGCTCATTCCTTCTGGGCTGTTATTGTACATTACAGTAATTTTGTTGTGAGCCATAATATATTAATGATTGTTCCACGGGTTTTAACAGGAGAGAGAACAAACATCATCTTGGCTATAGGGTTTTGACGTATTCTAGGGGATTGAAGTTGTCTATGCAAGAAGCATAGGAAAAATGTTTCTCCATTTTCAAATTTTTTGGGTAAAAATGCACACAGAATTCATTACCTTAGACCACAAGCTGCACTGAAGGTGTATCTGGGAGGGAGAGATGTGACTTCTGGCAGATCTTGCCAATATTATTCCAATTTAAGGCAATTAATCTTTGTCAACAATTAGTATGACAGACAAAACTGGCTTAAATGATTGATCTACTCTCACAGTGACATAACAGCTGATGAACCTGGCCACATAGGTTAGAAAGTCAAAATGAAAATGATAATGAATAGTATTATGAAAATTTATATCAAGTCAAAGAATGGGGGGAAAAAAAATCAATCTTAACAGTAAATTCTCTTATTCTTAAGAATGGCTGTTTTGACAACAAGAAGTAAAAAGAGACAGATTAGATACCTTTGCAAGCTAGTCTCCTCTTAGTTTTAACACAGAAGACTTTTACATTATAAAGCTGATTTTTCTCCCAGTGAAACATGTTATGCAATATTCTTTACAGCTGAAATACAGCTGTGCAAGAACTGCAGTGAAGATTAGTCATTTGGAAGGGATAAACAAAGTCTGGTAAAACTATTTTGTATGAGGTAAGAATTAATTATGCATGCATCACACAAGATTTCTACTCTTGGAAGTATTAATCCATGAAGCTTGGGAGTTCCTCCACAGTCCAGCACTTGGACAGCCTCCGATTGCTCTCAGGACTGTACTGGGGTGAAACGAGTATGCTTGAGCCTTTCTCCCCATCACAGAAAAATACTCCAGGCACTGAGGTCTGTGGTTAACCTTAGTTTTGTACATAGGAAAAAATATAAATTCCAGAATTGGCACTATAGATAAACTTGCAAAATCAAAGCACTGTTGCTGCTTTGGATTTTTGTGATCAGTACAGTACTTCCCTGATTGTGTGAGCTCGTTGTATGAGGGATACTTTTTAATGTCTAGTTTATGTAAGTCTCTGTACTTATTTATTTACGTGCGTAAGAAAGGGCCATCATCTCCAATAATTACACCTTATGCTTATCAAAGGTAATTATACTATATATTTGAAAGAAACATAGTACTTCTGAGTGGTTTGATTTCACTGTGAATTCACAGTGACACTAACATAACTGAGAATCTTTGAACTGCTCACTGCATTCAGAAGTTTCATCATTTGACATGGGAGAGCCACAGTATTTGCTTCCTCTTATTTCTGAGTAGGTAAAGCTAGTTTTATGTTAGAAGATTTTACTACTTGTGCTAGAGGTTTTCCTCAGTATTTTCACTCCCATATTAAATAAAGGAACACAGACTTTAGGACTCACATAATTGACAGTGATCTTCCATTTCCTTTCATTTTATGAGTAATTCACTTTCAGTCAAAATTAAACAACCTTTTAAGAGCTAGGCCTTGCACATCCTGATTACTACTCCACATTTACCATGTATAAATTTATTTTGCATAAGCATATTTTTTTTAAGCAATACAAAGCACTCAAGGCACAGATCAAGCCACTGCCATGCTCAGTGTGCTTACATTTTTGAAAATCAGAGAGGAGGTTGTCAGAGTGGTTAACAAGTGTGCTTTTCAATTCAGTATTTCTAGAATTTTCCTCTAAATTATATCACCTCTCAGGCATAATCAGAAATGAAATTATCTTGTCAGAAGCTTCACGGTTAGCTTCCTCTCTAGAAGCTTGCAGGTTTTCATAGTGTTTGTTTTTTTCCCAATACAACTTATACAATGCCCCACCCTTTTCTTTTACTAACCCATTTTGAGCAGAATTGGAAATGAAATGAACAGTTTGATATGCGTCAATGCTACAGCAGCAAGTAAGGACTGTCTCAGCTCAAAGGCTTTTATCACCAGATTCTTAGGTTTTTTCCATCAACATTGTAATTAATATTCTTCTTTCATTAGTATATTGACTATTATTTATAGGTAGTCAGGATCTTTTCTCTGAACAAGAAAAGGGTGAGAAATGAAGATATAAAGTGCTGTAATTTCATTTCCATGAAAAGGAAACCCCTCCTTCAGGATTTCCCAGCAATGTCAATGTTACAAGGATTAGATGATAAGGGTATGCTGTAGGAGATCTAAACTGCTCAAGCAGCTGCTGTTTGTCAGAGTGGTTTGAATGGAAGCCTTGCCTAAAAATGACTTCTTAGGTGAGGTTACTAACCAGGACAGCTGAAATAACCTGTTAAGGGACTCTTGAATGGAGAATGAAGAGGTAGAATACATTTCTTATGGTTATTAAGCTCTGGATGTACAGCAGCATAACATAGCTCGGAAAACAGGGAAGAAAAAAGACCAACTAAAATATATTTTTCTGATTTAAGAAATGTGCTTTCTCATTGTGCATTCAAGTGAGTTAAGGCCAAGGTTGCCAAAGATAATGTTCTTCAGTAAAAGACCAGAAGAGACTTCTTAATAAGCATCTGTAAAACTTAGGGAAGTAACGTGGTCCTTCTGTGACAGCAAACAGCTGGGTTACCAAATGGTCTCAGTTCCTAAGTCTGGAATTAGGAAGCTTCCATATCGTCTTTGTCCTTGTATTGGAAGGACAAAAGTAATACTTCTGCTGGCTTCAGATAGGGTCTGCAAAGATAATGGGAAAAGGAAGGAAATGGAGAGCCTGTACTGAGTTTATGGCATATAGGATCACTGGATCCTCTATCACTATTTCAATTCTTCCCCTGAAATTTGTTCAAGATCCTGAGCAGCTCTCTTCCCTCTGTATATGATAAGGTAAGGAAAAAATTGCAAAGAGGAATTTGTGATACTTACATGGTTTATGTGGGAAGGGGAACTGTATATATAGTCTGGGCATGACACCTTCTTTCTTCTGAAGAAAGAGGGTCAAAAGGTGGTTACTAAGTTAAGTACTTTATACCTTTCTTAAGGAGAATATTTCTCTCTATTCTCAGGTGGTTCTTTTCTTTGCTGAGATTGAACATTTTTACATATAAGGGACTTTGACTGTATTAGTAGGGTGGTGTCCTCATGCAGGAAGACTTTTGAGAGGCCAGCTTCTCCTGAATCAGAACAGAAATGGTCTTACCATGTTCCTGACTTCAAAATATGTCAGTTCTTTCTACTGGCCTGCTGAGCACTGAACATGCTACAACCTGTTTATTATGCTTTTAATAAGACATATAGCCATGGCTGGTTGCATCATATCATACTCCAGATATGAAGTACAAGAAGTCTTCTATCATAAAGGAATTCCAGGAGAAATACTGTGAAAAGTGTTTTTTTAAAAACTCCTCTTTTTCTCATGCTGGAGGAAATAACAGAATTACTAACTTCAAGTCCTAAATGGAATGAGATTTTTTTGAAAGCTATAAAGCATGAATAAACTTTGTCCTTATTTCTCTTTAGAACCTTAAGATTTTAGATGTAACCTTTTCAGTCATTTTTACATGATCAAAATATCTTATTCTTCTGTTTGTTTGTTAATCTTACATGAAAACTGAATAAAATATGAATCAGGTATATGGACACGAGCCTAAAGGGCTTGGAAAAACCTAGATACATGCAGCAGATTTCCTGTGTGACCTTACACTTCTTAATCTGTCCACGTCTTTGGTTTGGCTCTTGCAAAATCAGGATTTAATGGGTTTCAGCCTCACGCATATTAAAGCCTGTGAAATGCTTCGGTATTAAAATATCTATGGCTGATATTAAATAACCGAAGTAAACAGCTAACAGTCATTACCCTAGTAGCTGAAGCTTTAAGAAAAACACCATATGTTTTGAGACTTACAATAACACCATGAAAAGTGGCAGCATGACAATACTGGCTGTGTTTGCATATCTTCAGGACAGATTCCCTGGAGAGAGTCCACACAATCTCTTCACGTGTCCTTAAAAATGATCCAAGAAATGAGGAATTCCCAGGCACTTAAGTTTATTTGTTTATGCAGAAAAAATAATATTATTGTTTTAGTTCAATGTTTTTATTGAGGAATAGTGCAATACACTGCATGAAAAAAAAGAATCTGGAAACTGTGAGGCTTTTTTTCAGATGTTCATGTTGGGGCTTCCTATGAAGTGAGCATTAAAACCATCTTCTTGGTTTGTTTTTACTATTTTTTACTATTTTTACTATTTTTGCACTCACACCAGCATGCTGGGGTCCTGAAATTAGAAAGGTTCAGTGTTTTGGGGGCTTTTTTCTTTTGTCACTCTTCTCTACCAACTTAGCCAATGAGACAGGCCCCCAGGAGGAAATAACTTGGCAGAAAGAGTCTGTGTTGGAGTTAGGAAGGGCTTGAATATGGACATGTTTGGTCTTTTTTCTTAATGTGAGCATACTACTGTCTTTCTCTCTCTTTTCTCTCTTTTCTCTCTATCTTTGTCACAACTTTAAATCCAAGAGAACCAATCCTTCCTCTATCTTCTGCATCTTTTCCCTGATGCTTAACCCAGCAAGTGTCAAGGCTTGATGGGGACCTAGGGGTTCCTGTTGCAAGCCAAAATATCTTTCTTTATCTCATCTGAGAAACTTGGTTACACACTAGATTGCTGTGCCTTCCAGCACCCTCTTTTTCTCCCTCCACTCAGAGAACAATTCCCTGCTTGCCATACCTGCTCCTCCTGAATGTTCCCGCAGACACTCCAGAAATTTTCCCCAGATGCACATCCACAGGGTGTCACAAGGGAGAAGTACCCTCCTGTTCTTTGCAAGGATTTCCCTGACCTGCTGCCTGAGCCACATCAAGGCACAAGGCTATCTTGCTTCCTAATGCTTGCCTCATATTCTTTTTTATTTGGTAACACAGGATAAACTGCAAACGGCAACCCCAGGAAAATTACCCATCAAAGAAGCCATTAAGAAATGCTGATTGTTATGTGCAAAGATGATTCGTTATCGTGGACTTTTTTTTTTTTTACCCTGACAAGGTCTGACTCCAGTTTGCCTAAAATGCCAAACTGCCTTTACCTCAAAGAAAACTTGAGGCAGAAATACTAGGCATCTAGAATAATGTTGTTGCAGTGTCACATGCATAAATGTATCCATCACAGAACTGAGTAGACAAGATAGAGGCAGTGCTAAAAAGCAAAGCAGCTGACTCTTCCTAGTAATTTTAAAAAATCTAAAGTATCCATTCATTTATTTTATTTTGTTTAGGGGCTCCTTAAACTACTACTTATTGTGGGTAATTCATATGGATGACAGTGTTGGAAATGAAAATTTCAGTTCTGAAATTTCCATATAAATGGAGTTAAAATTGAGAAAAATAATGAGAAATAAACATAAAATTAACATTAACAAATTTCAAATAGATTTTAAGCTACTTAGTATCCTCAGGTAGGCAATTCTCCTTGCTTCCATCTAGCAGACTAGTTAGTAAAGCTAAAGAGAAATCAAAGAAAGTGTTTAAAGCTCCCTCCTTACCTTTTTTTTTTTTTTTTTTTAAACGTAGTACATGCACTCATGATGTGGGGAATGATATGAACTTTGTGAGCAGAAAGAAATGTAATTCTCAAGGTTGGTTTAATTTTCTTTCCCTACTGCTCTCCAGGTGATACTGATCATAGTTCCTCAGTAACCTCAAAATGCATTAATTAAAAACAATAAAAGAGGAAAGAGGGAAGGCAGGAAGAAGTATTTTGTTAAAGTTTTAGGTATTAATAGTCTCTCAGAGCTTTCTTAATAGTAATTAATTTTCATTAAATGATATAGGTATGGATATTTTTTTTCAGCTAATGGGTTGTACATAGAAAAAGAGAATAAAAACCCCCACTAAAACTTTGGTCAGGCTGGGCACTTGGATGTAAAATCAGTGTAGTGGTTCTCAGAGCATCTTGTTCTTGTTGAATATGGATGGTACTGTTTAGCTAAAAGCTAAAGAAACCCAGTGTGATCTGGTAATTGTGTGGTGTCTCCAACTTTTAGTTACTCTTCAGTTTCTGGGGCTCTGTCAATATAGTTTGAAACTAACACAAATGCAAAACAGTAGGGTAACTCTTCAGACCAGTGCCATAGCTGTAATCTCTCCCTAGCATGAAATTCATATGTTGTGCTTGGATCCTTGAACAAAAGGAGACAGCTGTCTTGAAGGTCACAAGTGCAGCTAGGAGGCATGGAAGAACTGATATGCTTAATGTTATATGTGTGATTATACAAAATAAGGAACTGAGCTTCCAACCTTGTATTCTTTGCATGCCACTTCCATCAAAAGCAACCTGCTCATTTCATTCTACCAAGGTACTTTCTTCTGTTTCTTATAAGGAGTGAAAATGCGGAAATAAGTTTTCAGAAAAGTAAACCAAGCAGTACATAAAAGAACTCTCCTTGTTACCAGCTCCTACTGTGACTTTGTCAGGAGGCCTACCTTCTTTATTCTTACATTCTTAAAATCTAGGCTGTTTTGAGTAGGCACTGTTAAGATTTTGTGGGGTTTTTTTAGCAAATCTTCACATTCTTAATAATAAAGGTCATGCAACCAATCATTTTAAACTAAGTTAATAACTTTTTAATACAGTAATGCATTAATATATCTGAAAATAAATCTCATAAGTACTGAGATGATTTATCCAAGTGAAAGCCCTCCTTTCAGGTTGGAAAAAAATGCTCCATATAGTTAGGTCTTCCAGATGAAAGGATATGAAAAAGATAAGGCAATAATGTAAGAAGCTGTGGTCATTACAGTGGGCTATCTCTATGATAGCGATGAAATAACAGTAACAAAAATCCAGCATTACCAAAATGTTAATGGTACTTGTCATCATAATTAGGCCAATGATTGTTAATGAGGAACCAGCTTGCACAATTTAATTACAAAACTTTGTTAGGGATATGCTGTTAGGGATGTGACTGTATATCATCAAGACAAAGGCCTGACTCCTGTACACAGCAATTTATTTGACAATTTTTCACCCAGAACGTGTGTCTTTGTATGATGCAGATGGTAAAGTCTGACTAATGTAGAACTTGGTGGTAGTGAAATGACAACAGTCATTTAAAAAACAAAGCAAAAAAGAAACTTAATGTTGCAGATTTAGAAAAAATCTTCAAAACTTGGGATTTATCAACTAGTTAGGAAGGCTGGAAATAGAAAGGAAAAAAGGCAAAACGAGAGCATGTTAGAGATAAAAGAATGAAATTTATTTGGGATCTATAAGCAGAAAGGTTTAAATCACACTTTATTCTTCTCAGGAATGCTGGAAATAACATAGAACAGTAAGTGCTTACTGCATTAATCTGGTGAAAATTAAACAGTTTCTTCTTTCACTTTTGTCAGTTACTGAACATAGAAAGAGCCTGAATTAACCCAAGATAAACTTGTATAGGTGGGAAAAAAAGCAAAACATCAGACATTGTGTTTCCCTTGCAACTGAAAGGTGGGTGGGTATCTTCTTACCATCCTGAAAAGGGCATACTTCTGACCTCATGACTCCTGACAGTTTAAGAGATGCTACTGTAAGAGCTCCATTTCCATTCACCTTTGCCAACGGGGTTTGTCATCCAAAGTGGAAATCTAGGAAACAAAGAGAGGTGAATATGGACGTTCTGTAAGTCTCCTGTATAAAACATCTCAGTTGCTGAAAAGTCCATATGTACCGCTTCAGGATGAACTAGTAAAACTGTATCAAAGTCCATGAGTCAAAAGACCTGAGGACAAAGATACCTTAAACAATAGTTATTATGTCTTCGGTAGCAGTGGCTTGTCTCATGACCTTGCTCTCCTGTGTATCATTAGAAATACTGACTTCATTTGGAACTGTTGGTATATGGACATGTTCTTATCACCTTACAATTTCTACTCAATATATATGTAGTGATAGCACAGTCTGGTCGCTACCTTTATTGCTGGTACCTACATGAGGTTTTAGTCTGCTGTAAGAATCATTGAATAAGATTTGTGCAAAAGCATTACATCCTATCAAATGCAATGGGGAAAATGAACATGTGCATTATTCTGGCACTTCTGTCTGTAACCAACTTTGGGGGTGAGGGAAGGGAGGGAGGAGGCTTCTCATCTAACAAATAAGGTAACATCAGCAGGATTCTTTTGCAAAACAAGTTATCTCTTTCAGAAAATAACTGTTCACCTCAAATAAAGCAATATAATCAGAGATTAACCAATAAAAAAAAAGGAAGCTCTTGATTTTTTAAGACAGGGATTAAGGTCTACAGAAAATACTTTACAGATTAAACTGATGTAACTTATTATCCAACTTTGAGTTGCTGTATCTTGACAAGAGCTGCCACATTCATCAATGTACCTCCTGTGTGAGAACTGAATAAGACTGGGCATCTTGCACAATGAAGAGTTTAGAGAGTGTGGTAAATGTTAATTGTTGTTCTTTATGACTTCCTAACAGAACATCCAACCCATGTCCTTTTGAAGTACTTGGTCCTTAAGAACAAACGTGTAGTAGGTTCAGCAAACTTGCCCTACCTGCTTGCTCCGGGCAGTACATGAAATAGCTCCTTGACACCTTAGCAGCTCACCAATTGCAGCACAAGGCTGACTAGACCGAATTTGTAGAACCAGGACTTCTGATTTCTCTATAAGCAATGGTAATCCATGTGCTGTGACCAGTAAATAAAACTTTAACTGTGAGGGCAGCTGTAATGAAATAGGAATGGGTAGACAGGCCAGGCACCAAAGAAAGCAGTTCTTGATCCTTCTCAAGTCTGGATTTATGCTGCAAATGTTTGTAGTGTCAATACACAGCTTTGACAAACAGGAAGAGTGATTCAGTTTAACAAAATGGTAGTCACAGCAGATCCACCATACAAGCCACACTATATCCCTTGGTGGTGGATTTGTTTTGCCTTTGTAGAGTCTCCTGGAGATAGTTCTTCTGGGAATGAGACCACAATGATGTGAGGGATTTGAGAAGCCCTACTTAGTACATTTCCATATTATGTACCTCTGCCAAGATGAGAGGGGCATTAGCCATTAAAAGCAGCTGTGTCATTTGTCATGCAATCACTTTTGCTGACTGAGAGAGGAAAGAGTGTATTCCTTGTGGAGCTTCTATGCCAAGTCTACAATTACCGAATTTCAGTTTGATTACTGCTTTTTGTAACACAAAGCAGTTACAGTAGAGTGTATGACAATGTCATGTAATAAAAAATGTAAAAATACAAATTCTCCCTAGTTATATTGTAAAGTACGATTAGCAGCACATAACAGAGGTGTCATTCTTTATTTGGCATTGGCATTCTAATTATCAAAGGCCAACTGAGAAAACTTTATGGCCTGATTTTAACTTAAATAACTTATTTTAGGTATGGACTGTAAGAATACAGGCTAAGGCTTGCATAAAAAAAAAATGTAGTTGGAGGTTTTCTAATGCTGCATGTACACATAAATTTATTATGAAAATATTTGCCTGTGATGATATTCAGCTGGGAAAGGAACCAGGGTGTTTGCAAGTAAAATGCTTTAAAACAGGACATCACAGACTATAAGGAGCGAAAATGAGTTGACTATATGAGGAATATTAAGTGGCCATTGGAGACTTCCTCTAGGGAAAAAAAAAATTAAAAAAAAAATCAGAATCATAATTCTGGCTAGTTTGTGGATTTCACTTTTTCCTTAAATTATTCCTTAGTATCTGAGATACAAGGAAAAGATCTTTGTCTACTTTAAATTTTTCTATGTCTGCTCTGAACGACAAGAAATACTTCTAAAATATCCTATATTTATATTTTCAGAAGGAAATGTTTTGTGAACTGCAGTACCAATTCTGTAACATTAACATAGATACAGATCTTTACTACTATCAGTCCTGTTGAAATCTATGGCACTATCAATGTTTGATGTTATTTGAGGCAAAGTCACAGAGGATATCTTTTATTAGACCACTTGATGTTGCTAGAAAATTCTAACATGCTTTTTGGTTACTTAAGACATCTTTCTAGTTTCAGAGGGGAGACATGTATCATAGCTGCATTACAGCTGCAACAACACTACTCTTTTAAACATATTTGCATAAGTAACTGAAAGGCTGAATCTTACTAGAAAAATGATGCCTGAAATTCTCTGCACCACCACTACAGATATAGTATCACAAATACCTTATTTTTTTTAAGCACTAATTATTTAAACAGATTTGGAATTCACTTCTCTGCCCTTTTTCTACATTATCCCTTCGTATGCAGAGATATAAATTTGCATGAATCACATAATGAACCTCAGTTAGTAAACAACACAGATGAAAAATAACCTTAATAGAAAAATACTGTCTTACTTTTAAACCAGATGTGGTTCCCAGTCCAGAACATCTACCAGCACAACTGACTAGGTAGCATGATGATATGAATAAATTGAAAACAGCAAATATTAAGACTGCTTGAGTTTACATCATTACTGAATAAAGGGCTCATAAAATTTTACTCTGGGATCTATCTACATCTTAGAAAAGTCCCCTTCTCTTTGCTTAGCAGCATCTACCATCATGCTTTTAGATGTGAAAATAAATCTCATCCAGCTGAAATGGAAATGAAATTCTTGATTATCCCAGCTGGAATTTCTTCAGGAAATAAGGATCAATACCCCTGACCCTTACAATGGTATACTGGGATTTTTATTAATAAATTGACAGAATTGTGACTCAGGTATGGATTCTGTGTGTACTTGTGAGTGGGGGGTAGGAAGTAAAAAATGTGTAGCCCCATGTCATTTACTACCTAATGCAGAACCTGCCAAGACCGTGACAGGAAATGTTTTTATTACCGTACAGCCCACCTTCATCCAAGAGCAGCTGAACCTTAGTTTCCCTTATGAAAGACAAATACATCCCACCATATGGTGTGTCTTAGCAACTTTCAGGGGAATTTCTTCACAGATTACTCAAAGAAGATTAGAGTCTGTTGAATCAGCATTCAGTTGAATCACCATTCAGTCTTCCATAAACAAGTAATATGTGAAGAGCTTTCATATGACTGAGCCATGTCTTGCTTTTTCTATGACATTATAAATTACAATGTAGCCGTGGAATCATTTGATGAAATAAGAAATTATGTTTTTGATGTCATAATAGAATTATTTATTTGAGAACAGCTTTATTTTCTGAAGAGAGTAGTGAAAAAAAAATTAGTATCTGCCACACAAAGACCCATTTAATAAATAGTCAGAAGTAACAGTAAAAAATACACAGCCATGCATACACAGAGCCCTCAAAGGCAGTGAAATATATGCCAGTACTCTAAGTTGTTTCTAAGTGAGGGACAGGTTCCTTTGGTGGTATAAATCAGTGCAGCTCTTCTGGTTTTGTGAACTACACTGATTTAAGCTACACTGAAAATCCAGCCTCCTGACGGTTTCTCTGGGGTTATTCCTGGCACTGAAATGTATCCTTAAGGTTCAAATGAAGACACATCCTGTGCTCTTCTGTTAAAAGCTACCTCTATATAGGGTATTATGAATAAAGTGACAACTAATAGACAATAATACATTCTGGGAATGATACCATGTCCCTTTTATTTAACCAGAGGTATTTTTTTTCTGAGAATTTATTTTTAACTGATTGCTCTGATCTAAACTGAAAGTCAGTAACATTATTTCTCATGTAAGAAACATATTAGCTCACAGATTTTTGTCTGGTATAGAGTATAGTCACATGATGATAATAATTAGACTCTAGAGTCACAGTTTTATTTCCAGTACTTTCACAAGTTATTATTAAACCTCCCCTACTCATTTAGTTACTTGTGTTCCTGTCCTTTTTCTGCTTTAGCTCACTGTTTTTCAAAAATTTTGATTTGTTGGTTTAAAAAAACAACTAAAACAAACCACCAAAAATCAGTCTCAGACTCCACGGAGCCCTTTGGAAGCATTTCACACACACATTGCTGTGAAACACCTATGAATTTTCTTTTCTATGACCATCTTTCTTAAATAATTAAGAATTGTCATTCCGGGTTTCCAACTACTGGTTGAAAATCATTACTCTATTTTTTTTTAGTTTCTCAATACTACATAACTGTTCAAGTATAACCCTGGAAAAAAACAGGGGAGTTGTGACCACTCAATTCATCCTAAGTGTCCCTTCTTTTCAAGCAGATGTAACACCAGCTGTTTTCTTGCTTAGCAAAGCTTACAATAGCTGTGAGTGTTCCCCATCATCACATGCATCCCTTCAAAAATCAGGGGATCATGCAATATCACTTATACTTTAAATACCTGCTGTCAAGTCTTGAACCATCAAACTGACGTTTCCCTTGAACAGAAAACTGTCTTGTCAGTCTTTCCCAAGGTAACATGCATCGAATGTTCTTAAAACTGATGCTGTTAAGTTTGAGGGGGGAAAAATAAGGTGGTCTTTGGAGTAAGATATCTATGTAACATAACCATATAAATCAAATGCATGAATCCTAAGCTATATGTAATATGTGATACAGTAATGAGAGATCTACAAGATGCTGCTTAATTGAAGAATCAAGTCCTTTAAAACTCCCAAAAGTTATCTGCTTTCTTCACAGCTGTTATAACAGGATATACATCTGTTCACATACAACCATGTTTCAAGCTATCAAACTTACAAGGTACAATTTTGGCAGACATAACTAGTGTCCAAGTATCACCACAGAATTCTAGGCATTCAAGGAATAATAGGTAATGTCTTCTCTTATAGGTATACAAAGGCAGGTTAAATATTAGGCTTGGCCCATGGACCTTAAGCTAAGATCCAGAATGCATTAATATAGTTCCACATTAGTCTGACAGCCCCGAATTTCTGGTCAGAAGTTTCATGTCTTGTCTCAACAAGGAGATTCAGCTCTCTCTCAGAAGTCCCTGGCTGCACTGCGGAACCAAACCCAAATCCCATGGGGTACAACTGAAGGATATACAAACTTTTTTTTTTTTTTTTTCCTTTTTTTTTTTCCCCCAAAGGATTTGAGGTTTTTATGCAAAAAGAAAGACAAGAACAAATTTTGCTGAAAGCAGGCAATCACAGAAATGTAAAGAAGTCACTGCACACAGATTAATCTCACATTTAAGCCTCTTTCTCTCTGCTTTTGGTTCTCTTGAGCTGGATCCATGGTTTTCAGAGATAAACATAGGGAAGGAGAAAAACCCCACAATTTAATCTCTTGCACAAGATCTGGGTTTTTACTTAGTTTATGCACAAGCTTATTAAATGACACTAGCAAAAATAAACACAAATAAAATGACAGTGTTTTGTGAGCTTCCTATTCTTAGGATTTTAGCCATTAGGATTGTAATGATTTTAGCCATTATAATAAAATGAATACTCCTTGACCGTAAAGTGGTCAGGAATACTGAAAAAAAGAGGAGTAGTTCAGTTTATCCTGTGCTATCATATTAGTCTAAAATTAAGTTCTTGATGAATGAGTAAAGCAGAATTTACTACTGGTGGGGGAAAAACAACAACCAAAAATGTGTAGAATGGGACAGGATACTTTCTACTATAGTAGAGCTCTTACGACCTGCTCCCTTGAGAAGAGCTGTGATGAATCTCTCTAGGTTGCTATCCACAGAGGATAATACATGCACTTGCTTATATTATAAGCACTAGCAAGTGCTTAATCCACTTTCCTGCCCTTAAATCATATTCTTCTCTTAATTCACCATCCAAGTCATTGTACTGGTCTCTTAGGGAAAAAA
>NW_020799095.1:80479857-80549252 GCF_003259725.1 Athene cunicularia | reverse complement strand
AAAAAAAAAAAAAAAAAAAAAAAAAAAAATATATATATATATATATATATATATATATATATATACACAATAGGCTGTGAATATTATCCCCATCTCTGCTTAAATTATTTTACTTTCCAAATGGGAAAAAGACAGTATTTGAGTAATTCTGTGCCAAATCGTCTTCTAAAAATGTGTAGTTTTGTCCATCTCAGAAGTCAGAGCCACATGATCTCTCATGTTAGGGACCTCAGAATCACTAATTGCCATGATCATATTAACTCCCCACCAATGGTTTCCAGCCTCCTTTCAAAGCATTGGAAATAGGTATTGGTGTCTAGCTTAGCAAATTCAGTTACTGTGTATTTTTTCCTCCTCATCTGGTAAATGAATGTATAATATCTTGCCTATTTGAAATGCTATCCAAAGTATTACATGCATTGCAAATCTAAAATGGCTACTGT
Source organism: Athene cunicularia (assembly GCF_003259725.1). Classification (NCBI taxonomy): domain Eukaryota; kingdom Metazoa; phylum Chordata; class Aves; order Strigiformes; family Strigidae; genus Athene; species Athene cunicularia. The sequence continues at coordinate 80,548,809 of NW_020799095.1, read as the reverse complement.
TTTGAGCTTAATCTTTTAACTAAGTAATAAGAGGAAGTCTGGTTAATTTAACACAAGACAGAAGCACAGAAATTTGTGGGTTTCCATGGTGAAAAGCCTGGGTCATAAAGCTGGTTAATAGTACAAAACTTGTATTTTCAGAAATTCTGTAATCACTGTGGTTGCAATATATGTAAAGATGTTTCTAATTTTATTAAGCAATAGCTCTTATCCATGCTTCAGGGAAAAAATTATAATAGTCTGCCACAGAAGTCTAGGGCTAATAACATGTTTAAAACAAAAAAGTATTTACAGAGTCTGATTTAAACCACCCACAGATCAAGGAAATTCGAGATGTAGTTTCCCCTCTGCCCTTGTGGTTACCTGGGCTTGATTTTGTCACCTTTGTTCACTCACTGTAGTGTGAACCTCATTTGGTGAATTGAGCCATTTATTGAGACTAACCATAGCGATTATTCTCCATCAATAATTAGTAAGCATTGAAAATAACAATCTGTAAATCCTAGGGACATATTTGTAATGAGATGTGAGTCAATAGGTTGGCTTCTGGTGAAAGAAAGAACAAAGATTTGGTCTCAGAATAAATTAAATATTTTTCTGTTCTTCCACACTCCTTTCACCATGGTTGTAACTTCATCTGTGTGAACTTAATTAGACAGGCAGACAATATATGGTCTATTATCAAAAAACATGGAGAAATCAGTTTCTGTAAACATTATCATGTTAACTGGGAATCACCTTTTTTTTTTTTTTTTAATTGTGTGCCTACAAGATAAAATTTTGACAAACTCGCATACCATGCATCAACCTGTCTGAGATTGTGGAAACAGCAAAGGAAGACATGAGGTCTGGCTTAACTAAAATTAGTTGAGGATTTTCAAAATTGTATTGATTTTTGACAGAAAGTGCTAATTTGAGGAAATCCATGTCATTTTTGAGATCTATTTCGCAATTTATGCAAAGTGTAGACAGAGTAGAGTTTTTGGAAACCTCACTGATTTCTTGTAAACTTGCCTAAAACATTGCTAAAGATCTTATATTTTCAGATTGGAGTTTCCAGAACAATTTGCCATGCAGCCTATTTCTGAGCATCCCAGGCTTTTTTACAACAAATTCAGTCCTTCTCTGAGAACAAATATTTAATTTACATCCTCACTAAGAGCCATGATTGCATGACTCAATAATCTCAGTAATATCAGAATTGGACTGAAGTACAGGAACTAGGAGCTGTTAATTCCTGTCCTTTTTAATCAATCTTCTCATTGAATTTTTTTTTTTTATTATTTTTTTTTTTTTTGGTCCACACCAGCTAAGCATCAATTATTAGTCTTTTCTATTTTTCCAGCATCTCCAAAATATGGTTAAGAATGTGATCTTATTCAGCAAATGTGACTTTTAAAGGTGCATTTGCAATACAATTTTATACTTAAAAGATGAGATTCTAAGCACATGATACTCAGAGAAATTTAAAATTACTGGCATGTTACTGATTTGTAAATTCATACTTGTAAATGGCTCAAACACAATCTTTGTAGTTCAATACAACCCTTAATTGCCTATTTGCAGAGGATAAACACTGGATATTCAAAGAATATTGCTTATAACTCTTAGATATGTCTCTTGGAAGTCTGCTGTCCTGTAACATTTATTTAACAAAGAGAAAAGAATGCTTGCATGTGTGCTTTAAAAATCAGAGGTTTGTGCTTTCATAATGGTTAAGCACCTCTAAGTAGGTCAAAGACTTCTTGAAAAGGTTTAAATGGCTACTTACCACTTAGAAATACAAATGCAAGGTCAAGCCGTGTTTTTGAGCAATCGAAGAAAATATTGTTACTTAGAAAAAGGTTTAAAGCAAAAGTAAATTAAACACAAGAATGAAGCCAACACTGTCATTGTTAGCTTTGTTTCTTCTGTGGAGTTTATTTTGCCTCAAAGTGAGGATAAATGTCCATGTGCATTCTGCATGCCTCCCTTTAGCATGTGTTTGTCCATGTTTTCAAGTGCACATTCATTCTCATGCTAATACAGCCATTCTCACTGTATGTGCCAGCACATATGCACTAACAGCATTCTAAAACACAGGAGTCTGATTTAGGTAAGCTCTTTCCCTTTCTTCCCCTCATTAAATCCTTTCTCTTTTCAGAATCAACAGCTCCCATGACTGACAAGCCCATTTTCACCTCCCAGAGAATAATTCCTCTTTGGAATTCTTCCCTCAACATCTTTTACATATCTGAATATACTTATTATATCCCAAACAGTGTTTATCTCAATTTTTGCATGTATTAAAAATTTTTTTTAGAAGTTTGATGGTTCCACCCAAATAACCTTCTACTTTTATGAAAAGAAAGTTGATCACTAAAAGCTTAAAACACTTGGTTTGCAGCTTGACCAGTGGAACTTCAATTCACAGATCTTTCCATAACTTTGGAGATGAATTTCAAAGTAGCCTGAGCCTGAGTTCATATTTTTGCCATTTCCCATTGCTTTCCCTATCTACGCTGCAGAAGTTACACTTTTCTGCCCAGTAACATCCGGGAGAAGTTTATCTGACCTTACATTAGACATCTAAGTCTGAAACTAGTTTTAAGTTTAGTCTGCTGTATAGTCAGTGAACGTGAAGGGCAGGTCATCTCATCACAGGATAGGTTTCTATAATAAAGCATCATGTGGAGATGTTTCTTTCTTTTCAAATATCAAAGGGAGGCAGAGAAGACTAGCTTTTACTTAAACCTCTATGACATCTGTGGTTGAGAGGGTGAAACCAACCCTACATCTGGAAGATTCTGTCCCCTTCTATTAAACACATTGTCAAGGACAAACATGACAATAATTTCACCACTATGGATGTATTGATGGTATAGCTTCTTCTCCTCAGATTTCTCTCTTACTGTCTTAATGAAAACCTCAATAGCTGGTTTTCTTTGACTCCAACTGTACATATCCTTGTGGACTTAGTGGTTTAACAAATTCCACTGGTGTCAAATTATGAAATTTGTCATTTGGAGTTATGCTTGGAATTTTCATTTTGCTATACATTTTTCTTCTCACTGCTTTGAAGAACACAAAGCAACATAGATATTTTAAATACTGAATCCCACAATATCAAAGGAAAAAAAGTACAAATAAGAAAAGGTGTGAACGTTTTGTGGTGATTAGGAAAAAGACATGTATGACTACCTGGGCAAGGGATATATTCATAGAGTGTATAGACTTCTTTTGAGTTCCCCTGCTCTATTTATTTCTTAAACCCACATTCATAATTGCTGTAAAATATTAGATGAAATGCTAGGCTTGGCTGTCATGTTTTCAAAACAAAGACTCCTTAGACTTAAAAGGTTTTGGGATCATATTATAGAGCATTGTCATGAAAGGAACAGAAAACCATTTGTGGTGACTCACAGTCACATGATTTTTAAAGGGTTTTTTCATTAAAAAAAACAAACTAAAACCACATTAGTGATTATAGTATACCTTTCCAATATGCAATGAAGAAAAAAAATAGAGGATTCAAAGATAATTACCCTGTAAGAGCAATGTTAAAATTATCCTGTCACATCCCTATCTTTTTGTCATTGCATTAGCTGAATTCATTAGGCCCTTTACAGGGTCTGCTTTGAGAAACTGTTTAGCGTCAAACATAGCTTCTCAAAGAGACATTTTGCAGTTGTCTTTGTGAACAACAAATAAAAAAAACCCCACAACATCAAAGAAGCCAAAACCCCTCTCATCTGTGCATCTCTCCTTACATTGTACTATTGTTTTATCAGGAGGAAGACAAACAATTCCTCAGATTCTTTCATTCCTCTCCTACACCAGTTTGCCCCTTTTGCCTTCAGTCATCTATCTGGTCTGTACATGCCCTTACTTTGCAGTATTCAAATACTCCCTTATTCTCAAATTACTTTCCATGTGTGTTTTCCTTCCAATTACATATCCATTTTTTGATAATGTTTTTCCTGGGACCTCTTTACCTACCCTGAAATCTCATTGCTTTTAGATCTCTTGTCCTTCATCGCACCATTCTTTTCAGATTAAGGTGCTCATTTTATAGCCTATAAATTTATAACACTAAAACAGGTCAGTCTTTAGTTCTGATAACAAGATTCTTTCTTCTCTCAACAGGAATTCCAAGAAAAAGTAAATATCTCCCATCCTGGTGGAATAAGCAATCAAACTGCCCTGATTACCAAACCTCCCTGACCCTTAAAATCTTTCATGCTGCTTGCTGCTTGCTTCTCTACCTCTACTGTCTCAGACATCAAACCCAACATTTCACAGTACCAGACTAGGCCTGGGGAGTGCTCAGTCTGCTTGTTATATCCTCCCTGTGAAACAGGGATGGCGTGTCTCTCGTTTGGATGTTATTTACAGGGCTAGAGCAGCCTGCTACAGTCTAGCTATTAGACACAGCCCTGAAGATGGCTGGTTTATCTAGACAGTCCGAGGTGTAGGTTTCTGGTCTGAGTGGCAATATCATACATAAAAAGCCAGTCCAAAATATCTGATACTAAAATAACAACTTTTTGTTCCAGCCACTTTAGAGATGGATAATTGAATCATAGTGGATGAGTTCTTTCTGATACATCCCTAGCAGTAATATATATGAATATATATATTCACTTAGGAGATCTAGCAGCTCTGACAGAGATATGTGATTGACTTGTTTAATAGGTCCTTTGTCAAGCATCTGCACTACGCCTCTTTCAGTTTGGATTGTAAAACCATAATAAAATATCCACAGAATTTTCTAGATTTTATAAGTATGTGTTGCAAAGCTTTTCTAAAAACAGTAAAAATGTCTCTCCATGGAAGTACACTAATTATTATGGGGAATATTAGGAAAGGGTTTACCACCAGGTTTAAATGAGCAGCTGATTGACAGTGGAATATGTTGGCTTGTTCTGAAAGCATAATTAGAGAAAGCTCACTCTCATAGTTATTAGCATTATTTTTAAACCTGCCAAATATAGATCAGAAGTCAAATGAAAATATCTTTAAAGGCTTGTGATCATTCATGCAAGTCTGAAATGTATTTGGGAATTCTTGGTCAGGACATCTTAAGTAACATTGCTACGGGACTTTAAAATCACAGTACTGATGAAATGTCGCTTCAGGAAACACCTGAATGACATTTAGTACTTAATGTTTCCCAGATCTTCCCTACAAAGATTAGAGAAGGAAGAGTTTTCTATTCTGAATCAATGTTATCACACCCAAACTGATACAACAGAAAACAGAGAATATTATCAAATGGCCTAGAGATGAAGTACATTTCTGTGAGAGAACTATTTGCACATCTCCTGGAATGCATGTATTTAAATAGTTACAGGATTCTCTCTGCTTGCTAAGGATTTATTTCTGAGATGTTCATGAAGAGATCAGGTTTACCCCAAAAGGGAAATCTGATCTTTCAGAAATACATATACACTAGAAGAGGCATAATTTCAAAATTAAACTTAAGGAAATCAAGACCTTTCTGTTTAAGACAAGAGAGAGGAGAGAAGAAAAAACAAATATAGGAAAAAAAATCCCATGAAATAAACTAGCATTGGTAATTTTTATATTTTTTTTAATAATTATACAGTACTTTTGAATAAAATGTATGGAGAAATGGCTGCTCTAAACAAGAAATATGTACTATGCAAATCACAGTTTGGACTGGTGTAACAGGTTCACTATCTGACAAGAGATGTAAGCTGCCAACATGAATAGAGAAGCTAAGGAGATATGTGGAAGGTCTCTTTGGAGCAGGATGTCTATAGTGTTTAGGTTCATTGAGAAATTAAGCTTCCAAATTTCAGTGGTTGTCTCTAATTTGTGGCGTTCATGAATTAGACAGTGTGTCCCATTTTTGGGACACATATCCCACTCTTGAGATGTGTAGCCTAATCACATCCCTCAGGAACAGCAAGTGTTCTGTTATTATTCTGCACTTGCATTGTTTGTCCTTGCAAAGCAGCTTGGATGGGGAGGTAGGGAGGCTGTTGTGTTGGAGATTTTTAGGGGAGAAGGAGGATGAGAGATGCAGAGAGTCACCTAGTTAGCCCCAAAAGCTCAACATCTGCAAGATTACTGCAAAAAAATTAGATATTCACAAATACTTGTTCAGCTACATGTAGTAAATCTGATCTGGCAAGTATCCACAATCCCTTTTGTTTGCTTTCTGTGAATATTCAGAAGAATAATGTTTGATGAAAGAGATAGTGTTCCAAACCCTTGTGCAAATATGTATTTATGCCAGATGTATTTGCATGGGAATCTTGAAAACTGAGATTTTTCACATGACAATAGAGTTAACCCCTATGCTTCTAAATCCTGCAGAAAATGGAAACAAACTGTTCTGCTATACTGTTAAGCTGTATTTTTCTCCTTAGCTGAGCACATCATGTTAATGATCCTAAAAACAGTGACTTCAGAAAAACTACTTACTTAAATGGCAGAATTATTACATTTCAGGAAGGGACATCCTACTGACTAGTGACAGGATTGTGATTTGGATTTATTTAACTGATTTTACAATGCTGAGTCATATTTAGGACTCAATTCTGTTACCCAGACATAGGTGTCTAGTGATGTTGAGATGACCTGCAGTATCCTACTTGGAGTCCATCTGCTACTTTGGTTGTCTTCTGTAGTTCCTGAATCTGGATGCATCACTCAGGCACATGTGTCAGATACCCCGAAGCCCTGCAAATCACACTAAGTGGCCAAGGACAGGACACCCAATTGCACCTTTTGTTCAGGTCTCAGTTTCTTAACCGTAATGAGGAGATAATCTTCCTTTCCTAGGAAGGAATATCATGATGATGAAAACCATCACAGACTGTTTAGTGTTTGTATATTGTGATCATGATACTCACATGAGAAACTGCAGGTAAAGTTCTGATGGCAGGGATCTTTGTTCATTGACAAAATTTTTCTAAATAAATTGATCTAATAACTATAAAACCAACAGTGTTTAAAATTCCATTACATTGTGTACTGCTAATATACATGAAAATATCTTCAATAAGAGTGTGTTCATGCAGGAGTTTGCAAGTTGCTTGGGAATAGCATATTTTCAATGATTTTATGAATAATTAGCAAGAGACGTTTTCTTCAATATTTCAACTTCTATAGTTACATGGTGAAGTTCATAACTTAAATAATTGTCCTTTAATATTGCCTGTTGTTGATATTATTATATTCCTGATTGTGTTTTTATTGAAGCATAACCAGATAGAAGCATAGGGAATAAATGAGGCTTTTATAAATCTAAAAATAAGTATATTTTTAATAGGAAAATGATTTTAAATAATTCTATTTATGGATTGGTTTTATTATAGTGATATATGCAGTAAAAATGATACTACATTCCAAAATTCACAATTTATATAGATTACATAATTATTTTTTCATAACTCTTAATCTGAGGGATTATGGATGACCAGGTATACAGATACTTATCTGCCCTCTGAAGGTAAATAGAGGGATTGGAAAGGGATACAGTAGCAGCTGTGATTGATGTACTAAATTTGATTTAACAGGACAGTACAATCACATGTGTATGTGCACACAGTATACAGATAATCCCACATGTCTGAGTGTTCATTGAACAGGCAAAGATGACCAAAGTTACATGCCATTGTAAGAAATTCAGAAGTTGCAAAGCTTGTTAGCAAAGCGTTAGGAATCAAAAACCTCTTCATGTGTATCACTCAGTCTCAGACAATTCCTGTCCATATGTACCGATTCAATATCAGGGAGGATTCTTAAAAGATCCCAAGAACAAGATTAAGACACAAACGAGGTCAGATGCTGTACAACCTTGTGAACTTTATTTAGCATACAACTGATAATAGCGATAGGTCAGAGAGGAAAAGGAAGGAAAAGTCAGAATCCCTAAGCAAGAAAAACAGCAGAGATGCAGCAAGGCTAGTTACCACCACCACGAATCCAGCGATGTACCGTTATCTTGATCCTGGTGCAGATGATGGTGCTCCAAGCTTCAGAAGTACAGAAATGTGATTATATCCAGAGAGAGAAGCATGCAGTCCTTTTATTGTCCCAGATTTCTCCAAAAAGTCCGCCCATTTCCACGGGATTATTATCTCATGATCTTCCAAGCGCGCACACCCCGGCGTTCATGGGGGTCGTGCCAGCCTGCGCATCTTCATCTCGATTTAACCTCGGGCGGATATCGTGGTTTTGTCTGGGACAGTTCCTCTTCTCCTGAGCGTACTTCTCCCCATCCATGAGACTCCGAAGCCAGGAAATGGTGGTGGTGTGATAGCAGTGTTGAAACAGACAAAAAGTCCAGAAAGTCCCTTACACCATACCTCCTTAAAAATATCAGTCTTTAGAAAATAAGTTTTCCAATAAACTAAAAGGGAAAGGACTCACGTTAAAAATCTGTGCATTGAAGAACAATGTATCATAGCCTTCTCTTTCCATGTGTGTTATCCATTCATAGCTGTAACTCCAGTTGCTGCAAACTGCAAGTCTTCTGTACCAATAATTTAAGGGCTACACACATGACGTTCAGCAATTCCACCGGCGAATGGTAAGTGAAGCAATTTCACTGTTTAGAAATTTCAGTAAATCACAAGTAAAACATAATCTAACTTTAATGGCATTTTTATTCCAAAGTTTTCAACAATTTTTTTTTTTTTTGACAGTTAGAAATATCAAGAAATTACAACACTGCCTGAAATTTGAGTAAATATGTATAAAGAAGGGACCAAAGTCTGACACACAGACATTACTATCTGACTTACATGCTTAGACACTTACCATTAGATTCTCCTCCACTTCACCTCTCCCAAATGGTTGAAGTTGGAAGGGACTGCTTAACAGAGCTACCTAAAGCAGGTTGCCCAGGACAGTGTCCAGACAGCTTTTGAATATCTCCAAGGATGGAGTCTCCACAACCAACTTGGGTAACCTGTGACAGTGCTTGGTCACTCTCACAGTGAAAAATTGTTTTCTGTTGTTCAGAGGAAACATCCTGTATTTCAGTTTGTGCCCACTGCTTCTGGTCCTGTCGCTGGGTACACCTGAGAAAAGCCTGGCTCTGTCTTCTTTGCACCATCTCTTCAGGTATTTATATAAATTGATAAGATACTCCCTGAGCCTTCTCTTCTCTAGGCTAAACAGGATATTTCTACACAAGAACAAAAATAATTGTATTTAATTCTTTCAGTCACAATGACTCTTAAATATGTTTGCGTAAATCTGTTAATGGAATTTTAATCAATAATAGTGACATCGTATAATATGATCTGCACTGCTCATTTAAACATTGAGTTTTAAAATGTTACCACTGAGAATTCATTTTCTAAAGGTAATAAACCAAAAATATGTCCCTCACCTTCAAGTGGAAAACAAAAAAGTCATGTTAATAACCAATCATTACTAAAATACTAAGAGAAGAGGAGAAAAGGGGTGTATATTATAACATAGATTAAGGCAGTATTTGTTAAAAAGAAAGGTGATCAGAATGAAGGAACAGGCATATTAGGTTAAATTTTAAAATGGCATCCTGGGGCGGAGAACAGAGAAACAAAATAGTAGAAATAAGAGAGGGAGTGAAATGAATTGAAGGAGGGAAAAATGGGGAGATTTCAAAATGGAATAAACCCACAACCAACAACAACAACAACAAAGGAAATTGAGGGAGAAAGAAAAGTGTACAGAAGAGAAAAGTAACAATTTACCAATGCAGGTTCCATTTGGGACAGTCTATGAAAAATAACAGTGAATCCTATATGACACTGCAGTAAAAGCTATTGTCAATGTAGTAAAATTGATTAATAGCTAAGGCACACAACTGTGAATCAAGGCATACTGTTTCTATTTCTGTTTTTCAGACACTCAATGCATGATTTTGATCAAGAGATTTGTATAAATGCATCAATAATATTTCAATTAGTACCAATACTTTTGCATAATTTGCAATATATATTACTAACTTTACAAAGTAATATTAAGCTAAAATGTAAGTTACCTAGAAGTCTGAGCCAGGCTCTTCACAGCAGTGAATGGCAGGAGGACAAGAGACAATGGACACAAACTGGGAAAAGAGAGGTTTTCATACAATACAAAGAAAATCTTATTCACCATGAGGACTGTCAGGCACTGAAATGTTGCCCAGAGAAGCTGTCAGTGTCCAGCCTTTGAGGTTTTCAAGACTCTGCAGGATAAAGCCCTGAGCAACCTATTCTGATCTCATAGCTCACTCCACCACTTTCAGCAGGTAATTGGACCAAAGACCTCCCGAAGTCCCTTGCAACCTGAATTATGCTCTAATCCTATAATTCTGCCTAAAATAGAGGTGCAATTTTATCTCTGAGCATTTTGAGCTGACTCAAAGCTTTATGACCACATTAGTGCCGTGCTGAGCTAAACGTAATACACCCTTTTTCTCAGAAAAAATTTATGAAGTTGGACTTGTGGCTACCCCAATGCAATAAGCTTGGGTTTGGTCAGTTTTCCATATAAGAAAGTCAGTCTTATGCTTCTTAGAATATCACGTCTAGACAAACCCCTTATATCTCCATTCTATACCTATAATATGGAGTATTTCATAGGGGTATTGTGAGGATATTGTGAGGATATTGTGAGGTATTGTGATGAGATGTTCAAGTTTTTGTAGTTATGAAAAGCCTATAATCATAAAATAAATTAAACAAATCATATTTCAGTTTTACCAAGTAATTACATGCTTTATCTAAGAAAAAAAAAACAGGAAACTCCATCCAGTTGGGCAGGATAAGTCTAGAAAAATGGGCAGCTGGATGTGATTGTCCTTTGATTTTGGAAGGAAGTTAGTATTTTGAAAGAAAATAATTATTATACTAACTAGCTTAAAACATCAGAGAAATGGCTGGTAATTTAAATGAGACCAAAGATGCCCACAGCAGAAAATAGCTTTAAGCTGAGTTGCATTTCTCTTTTATTTGTGGAGTCACCTTTTCGTGATCTCAGGCATATAATACTAGGGAAAAGTCAAGGTGTGGCAGGATGAAGAAGATGCTCTTGGGATCTCTCGTTTCCCCTCTGAATTGAGTTCCATCCGCAATGATTTAGTTTTCCTCAGAGACTGTTCTCAGTAAAGTTGACTACCAGCAAGTGAGAGGAGTCCACCTGACAGTACAAGCCAACCAGCACCCCATGGGGGAAGCCAGAGCATCATGCCCTTGGATGGGTATACTGCCAGACACAGAAGGAATGTTTGTGTTCTATTCCCACTGAAGGCCTGTGGTGGTGTCCACACTGCACTTGACATGCAAGTGTGAGAGTATCTTCAAACTAATCAAGTTTTCCATGCTGCTGTCTTGGGGCCAACCTGCAGAGAGTGTCTCTAGCCAGGCTAGTATCAAGTACTCTGTATTCATCTGTACTCTGTATTCATCTGTGTGCAAAATACTCCAGACTGCCCAGCTTTTAATAATCTTTGCCTTAGGAACAGAGATGTGAAGAGCATCTCTTTAATTTTAGCCATCCAGAAACTAGGCATGTTAGGAAAGGAAGGGCTGCCCTCTGAAAGCACTTTTATATTCAGTGATAATAGGTAGAACCGTGATATTTATCTTACAGTAGGAAAAATGAAATTACCTGAATCACACAAAACATACCTGCCCATGGTCTAAAAAGATTGTGGCAAAACCAGGAACTGAATGTAGATCATCTAGATTCTTACCCAGCACTTCAATCACAAGTCTATCTTTTACTGATGACACATAATTCCAGAACAAAACCCTGTTTCTATCACCATTATCCTGTCTTTTAAGAAATCTGGCAAAGATAGGCCAGTCTCTCCCCAAAATGTGAGATGGAGTTGGCTAGTCAGTGTCGGGTGACTCCTCAGATCATTATTCTTAAAGACATAAAATCATAATATATTTTTTTTAAAAAAATCTGTAAGATAATAAACTCTACCTAAAATGTTTATGTGAAAGAAGCACTGCAAATCACCATCTCAGGCTCTGCACAAAACATATTGATCTATAGATTCCTCTCTCATAATAGCCACTTTGTTTAAGACTTCAGTCTTCTTTCTGCTACAGTGGTTCTTATAATAAGCTCCCCTAGTGATTTTTAAAACATGGAAAAAATATAACCGTATTTTGTCCAGGTGTTCAGACAAATTAGCAATGCTAGCTCTGATTTTAGCTAATATAGAAGGTAAGGCTGAACTGCATGTTCAGACATAATTTGTATGTAAGAAGCTGTGTTCCTGATCCCATGCCAGCTTAGGGGGGGGAAGACAGAGGTAAACAAAGATGGCATCCTGTGGCCTTGAATTAGCTGTCTTTACCAAGGTCTAATCACAGTTTATTTATTTATTTATTTTATTTTCCCTGCTTATTATGGAGGCTTTGTGTTAAGCTCTACAGCTGCAAGGGATATACAGACACCAACTTGATCAGGAAATTCTATAGCTGAGAGACTTTATATTTGGCATATAAGCAGAGTTAGGGCACTAAGAGACTTCATTTGTCCTGATCAGATATTCTGTACAAGCTTCAACAGCTAGTGCTTTACCAGGTACTGCAAAAAGCAGAGAAAATGATGAAAAAAATAATTTAGTCACCTAGACTGTCACCCACAGGAAACACTTCTCTCTCTTCAGAGTGAAGTGGGAAAAGTGGTGGTGGAAATAAAGCTGCCCTTACTAAGAAGAGGTCAAAGGAGCACTGCTTCGGTCATAGTTGAAGCACATGCACCAAGAGAAATATGAAGAATCTGGGGGAAAGGCGAGGAGAGAAGGTAAGCTTAGGAGACCACTGGAAGAAGGACAGCCTATACATCCTGTGAAACAGATACATTTTCAGTTAAGGTTTAATAATTCAGTCTCTAAACATAGGGCTCTCATGTCCAAGCCCTGTAGTGCACATCAGGGCCACAGACAGCAGTGGGTGGTTTCAGTCTCTACAGAGCCAGGGAGCAGGGAAACAACCCACCATGAAGTCTTTTACTTTCAAGACTCTTGGGTTTCCGTTGACAGAAGAGCTCTTGAGCTATTTCTCCTCCACACTTTAGTCCCTGTCCACACAGCTTTTTCCCACCTGTATGGGATCACAACGCAGCTCCTACCATGTGAGGTGATTCTACTGCATGATCCCTGTTCCCTCTTAGTCTTAGCCTGCATGCTAAGGTGAACATTTCACCACCAAGTCCCCTCATGGTTTATAACAGAAACCCAGTCTCTCATTGGAAGAGCTGCTCTGTAAAACATGGCTGCCAATTATTTACTCTAAACATGAATAGCTCAGGCTGACTTGTCCTGTATTCAAAAATATGCTAAAATATAACACACACCTCCGGCAGGACTAGAGTACAGATATGACAGACAAGGCTACAGAGATACAGTATCAGGAGTTAGACATCAAAACCGACTGTTCCTGAAATCTCAGAAGAGATGTACAACAGCTGTATTGTAGTGTCTATTACTGGAAAAACAAAACAAAACAAAACAACCCAACAAAAGACAAAACAAAACACTTTTAAGAGTATACCTTTTGTGTGTTCTCTAGAAATAAATGGATGTTGAAACTTTAAGTTATTCCAGGGGAGGAACTCTGGCTTATGGGGTTTTTTGTTGTGTATATAAAAAGATAAGGAATTCCTTCCTGGGTGAGACCAATGACACATCCTGCAGTCCGTCTCTAATAATGCCAATAAAAGATATTATTTGTGGAGAACACATGCATGAGGTGGCCTGTACATGATTTTCTATACCGATTGCCCCAAGAGTTAAAGGATGCCTTGCCTTGCATCTTCAGCACTTTTCCATTTTAAGCAAGCCTTGCAGGGGGGTAGATCTTACCCCTTTCTTAGCCTTAGACTTGAGGAACTCTTTCACAGCCTCCACCCTGAAAACCTCCCCAGTGGTCTTCATCCAGCTTTTCTGGTGGGTGCTATAGTATCTAGCCCATCCACATCTAACTCATGCCATAGAGACTTTCTTACAAGCTTGCACTCTGCTCCATTTTCAGACACAGAATGGTATATGTCTTCCAGTCAGTAGAGAGTAAGGAGATGTTGGGATTCTAGAGGACTTTATGAGAGAGAATGGCCATGTGAGCAATCCTGCGTGAGAACAAGACTGATAAGAGCCTCAGCCTGAGCAAGAATGCGATAATGACATAACCCTGAATGAGGGGGGAGAAACTCGATAAGACAAACAACCCCCGGAAGGGGTTGGGATGGAAGAGGAGGTTACACAAGGCAGGAAGCCTGGCAAGGCTGATGTGGCACTTTTTATCCAATCATAAGAAGGTTTAAAGTGAGGGCTAAGTTAACTGTCCAATCTTGAGGACTTGTACTGCATGTTACTCACGTGTGAGGGAGAACATTATAAAAGGGCTTACTTAGTTGCAATAAAAGGGCACATTGGTCGTGTGCATGCTCAGCTTTCCTGCAAGGAGACCGAGTGAGTCAGCTTAACGCTGAGCTGATTCTTGTGATCCATCAGGGACTTCTGCTAGAAAATGTTTGTGCCACAGGAGCATTCACAGAGTGTTTCCTGGGTCCTTTTTTGCACACACATCAACTGCACCACATTACAGCTCCTTGGTCCAAGCATCCATAAGGAACAGCACTGCTGACTTTTTGCCATCCTGAAGAGGATGCCCAAGGCCTACCTCCAAAAGATTTTAGTCCATAAAAGAACCTTTCCTTCAATCTGTAATTACCTTCAATGTGGAAATTTATTAAAAGTGGTTTGCAAATCCAAAGAAATTGTGTCTGCTTGGATCCCTTTTATCCATGCCCTGGTTAACAACTTTCCAAATTTTGACAGGTTAGTGAAGCAGGATTTCCTTTCAGAGATCTGCTGACTTTCCCAAAACATTGTGATTTATCCAAATGCTTAGTCATTTTAATACAGAATCTACCATCTTGCCAGGAATGGAAGTCAGACTAAATGATCTGTAGTATTCATGATTGCCTTTAGAATATTTTTTGTGCAATTTCTTGTCTTCTGGCACTGAGAAGGGGTTTGGAGGAGTGGGTTTCAGACATCAGCCAGCAGTTCTGCGATTTCAAACTCAGTTGCTTCAGAATTCAGAGGTCAGTCATATCTACTCTTGGTGATCTGTTGTTTGTTAGATGCAGTTGGTACAGTACTTCCTATGTATTTATTTCAGGTTCTTCTCTGATCTATTTGCTACAAAGACTTTACAAGGTGTGGGAATCTCCCCACCATCTTGTAGATGTGTTAAAAATGAAATACATATTTCACTGAACTTCTCCACTATGGCCTTATAGTTCATGAGTTCCCCTTTTATACCTCTTGTCATAAAACAGTCCCTTCAATTCCCTAGCTGGCTGATTTTGATGTATTTTAATAACCTTTCATTATCAGTTTGAGCATCCTTTGCAGGATGCTCTTCAAATTCTTTTTTAGTTCCTTTAGTTTTCTGCTTCTATTTGACCTGCTATGTATTTATGGATTTTTATGTTCTCATTTGAGAAAGCTTTCCAATTTTTAAATGCCAGCATCTTATGTATGATAGCTTCCTTAACTTTTTTATTGAGCAATGCAGTGTTCTTATCTGGACAGTTTTGTTTTCTTATTTTTTTGTTTAGTTTTACCTAGTGTTCTAATAAAGTATTTTTTTTAACTCAATTTTTCTTCCCTTTTGGATTTATTCCTTCAGATTTTTGCTTGGCTTTGTTTTTACTGACTTTCTCATTTTTATGTATTTCTCTTTCTTACAATTGCACCTCTGCATGGTGGATTTGTTTAACCTGTTCTTTTCCACTACAATGGTAAACCTAGTTGAACTGTATCTGATATTACACAGTGAGTTTCCCAGTAAAACCACATGGACTAGACCTAGTGCAAGGACAAGACAAAATCCAGAATGCCTTCAAGGTTTTGTCCTCTGTCTATGCACAAAGCTAATTTGGCACTGTAGGTATTCCGGTTTGGCTTCCTTATTTATTGATAACGTGCTTTTAATCTCCTTTCTGGCCTTTTCACAGGCTCACTGAAAAGTAATCATGTTTGCTTTATAAATTGCATCAGTCCTTGCCCCTGCTGGCTTTCCTCTGCTTTTAGTAGTCCACCTCCACTCTAAGTAGGGTGCTGCTGTCCTTCCTGTACAAGGTGCTGCTGTCCTAAGAGAGTTCTCAATTGTTACCACATCTACATCTCTCTACCTTTATCAATGGGTTGAGACTGCATATGAAGGGAAGGGAAGGGACAGAATTTGTGAATGTGCTTAGCTTCACAAATTTTGTGCTGTGAAGCTCAATAGTTATAATCAAGTATATAAAGCCTTCAGTGACTGAGAATTATGAGGTACAAAACAAGAGTGCTCCTTTTCCATTTGTAACCAATCATTATTTTCTTACTTACATAGCTCAGGCATCCAGTCAAGGGAAACAAGAGTACCATCTGATTTAGACAAACTGTTCTGTACCACATGTAATATATGGTCAACCTTAACAATTTATAAGCAGTTCAAGTGCTTACAAATCTTCACGCTAACATATGAATTATTATGAATAACTAGGAAATGTATAAAGACAGAGTCGAATTCATAATGGTGATTATTCACATAAATAATTCATACAATTCTAGTGTTAATGTATGCTTGACTCCACAGTAGCATATCTGATAGTCTCTGTCAGAGGACATCATACTGTTCCTATTGCTTTCTTTTTACAGTGGAAAAATAAGTGGAAAAGCAAATAACCTGACATAATATAACAGGATTTATGTGTTTTCCTAATACATCAATTTTTGTCATCTTTGTAGGTGCCACATAGGCGTATCTGATGTTCAACCATATGTATTAGAATAATATCTTTGCTAGGATTTGACCTTTTAAGTGTAAGAATGTTTAACACACAAATGAAGAGTGTGACAGGGACAGAGAGACAGAGAGAGAAGAAAAGTTTTTAAAACAAAGAATTCTTTATTAAAGAAAGATTATATCAAAGGCTAAAATTCACCAAATATGTCATTAAACTACTACTGTGAGGAAAAAGATAAAAGGAAAAAAGTCTGAAAGCGAATTATTTTTGTGAAATAACACAACTCAAAAAAATATGTTCCCACCTGGCCTGAAAATTCATATTGTTTTGGTTCAGTACTATAGAGAGTTAGGATACATACGTAATTTTGACAGGTTAAAGTTAGATATAAGGCTATTGCTCACAAAAGCACATCTATGTAGTTTCTGTTACTTTCATTTGTTTCAATGGAAAATACTGGAAATAAAACTCTTTATGCTTTCCTATAATCATTATCTGAAAAATACCCAAACAAGCAAACAACAAAAATGCTTACAATAATAAACTACGGCCCATATATTTGGTGTGTCTTATACCTGCTTAAAAGCATTG
Source organism: Athene cunicularia (assembly GCF_003259725.1). Lineage (NCBI taxonomy): Eukaryota > Metazoa > Chordata > Aves > Strigiformes > Strigidae > Athene > Athene cunicularia. Next base: position 80,531,466 of record NW_020799095.1, on the reverse strand, counting down.
TTTTCATAAGGGAGGGAAATCCCATGATCTTGCTTTCAAGAGTCAGTCATTGCAAGGTCTAAGAGACTGATATAAACTCAGTCTAAAGAAAAGAGAAGGGTTACAGAGCACATATCTGTGGCTTCCTCACAGAAATGCCTCCCCACAAAGGGGGCATGTGTGGATTAGACTGAAATGAAGCAACAGGGAAAAACAGAGTTTTGTCCTCTCTTACCACCTAACTTCACATCTGACTTGCTGGAGAAGAATTCCTGCTGGTGTTTCCAAAGGGCAACAAAGGCTTTCAGGTGACTCCCAGAAGCCTGTGTAATCCAGTCATTCAGAGTGGTTTATTAGCTATCACAGTGATAAATAATACAGCATGACTTAAGAAAAATTTCACCTGGCTCCTATTGTTTCACTTTGCCAAAGAGTAGAAGCATGCAGATGGCGAGTTATGGTGAGTTATCATGTCTCAAATGAAGAAAAATCACTTCTCAAAATAGGCTAACTCAAAAATTGGAATAGTATGAGATTACTGAGAGTCTACGACATGAGCTCACTGTGCCATCATATGGTAGGATATGAGCCAGTTCTGGAACAGAAGCCAAATGGCTGCTTAAATGTGGCATGGTACACGATTCCTGAAAGGCAATGGATATTAGTTTAGCAGCACTTAATTACTGCTGCTCAAGAGCTTCCAGAGTGTTCACTTTAAACTTTGTGAGACCGAACTCACATCCATTTACATCCTCCAAACAGATTTAACTTATGTAACCTTGCTAATGTTGTAGAAGCTGGTGGCAGAGCAAGGAATTGAATCCTGATTACCAAAAGCGACAGGCATGCTAGTGCTGGATCATCAGTCCACCCACTATTGATATTCATTAATGCCACCACTGCTCACACTGCGATGTGCTTCGCAATACTGATAGCTCCCTTGGTAAAATGAAAATCATGCAGGTGCTCATCAGTGTGAGAACAGATGGTAGAAGTATGCTTTTAAAATATGATCAAATGTTATAATTTGGAAATGGGAGACTTACTGTTTCTGAATTCAGCTCAGGATAAAACCAAGCTGATAGCTAAGGATGTCCAACATGGCTGGATTTTTTTCTTGTTGTGTTTTGTCATCTTGTTTACGTGTGTCTTTTGCTACCACTGCTGTCGCTTAATTCCTTGAAAAATTTGGATCCAATAACAATTTTCATTATGGAATAAAACATATCTTGTCCCTCATGTCCCCTTCTCCAGTCTGACAATATCAGTATCAACTACCTAATAATAATGTTACTAGTTTGGATTTATAAATTGTGTGCATTGCAAAATATTCTCGTATATCCTGGTGCCTAAAGCTTTTAATGCTTTATTCCCTCATGTTTCCAAAGTTTGTCCTTATGTTTTACATGTACCAAGGGATAATTTATTCAGATTTATGTCACTTATCTTCCCTCAGAAACAAATACACTGGTTTATTTTCTCTGGACTTTATATTAGTTTAGAAGATTAGCAGCTTGTATCTATTAGAAATGTATTTTAACAGAAAGGAGTTCATCTTTCAGGAGAAATCATAAATTGGTAATCTGAGAATCAGAATTCTTCTGTGTATCCTTACAGCAGACTTGGCATGTGCAGTAATCACAGAAGCATCTTTACAAGGTTTTTGTACAGCTGAGATCATTCCAGATGGGAGACACTAGTTAGGAACTTCTGCAGAGTTCGCGAAGCGCATTCTCTCTTTGACTCAGTTTCAGACCAAGCAGCATGTCAGTAATGTGAGTGGTGATGCTGTTATCCTTTATCAAGGACAGAACTCAGACAAGTAGTTTAGCGCTTCAAAGGTCTGACTGACTTTCAGATACTACTGATCTGGTCCAAATGCCAAACAGTGACAGACTGCACATCATATATCAATCTCCTGAGGTAGCTCGGGAAAAATTTAATGTGCGGCGAAAAAGAAAAAACATATTTTCAAGTATTCACAGGACTGTCATTCTTATTTTCATAATATTCCTATTGTTCAAAAATAAATCAAAATCAGAACTAAGAAAGCAGTGTGTGTTAGCATTTATTTTGGCAAAATTTCACCCAGTTATTACTTTTGCGTTTAGTTCATTTAGTTTTAAAGACTAATAGTACAAGATCTTAAGTAAACAGAAAAATAATGGTGCCTGCTAAGACTACAACCCATAATGCCTAGTACAGCCTTTAGGGAAAATTGGTGCTTTTCATGCCCACTGTTCAAGATACGATCCATTTTTATTTTTTCTGCCTCTTTGCCAATCAGCCATTTTTGCACAACTCCCTTAGGTGATACCATGTTATTTGGTACAGAGGTTTCCCTCAGTCAGCAGTTCTAACTTACTAATCAAGTCAGCTTTCTTGGTTTTGGTATGTTTAGCTCCTGTGTTTCAATTATTTCCTCATCATTTTACTTCCTGTCCACTCCTCTGCCATGCTTTTGATAAAGTAAAGAGTCTTGTGGGTCTAGAAAGCCACTGAATCATCTTGCTCTGTAACGATGGATCTGGATGCCTGCCACCAGGGCAAAATGTTACTAGATTTAAATTGAGAGAGCTATATTTAAGAGACAGAATACTTTTAATTAAGAGACTGTACTTAAACTAAAAGGCTTTATAGATGTTTACAACTTCCTGGCATTGCTGCTGAAGGAGAGGCATACATGAACCTGAAGGGATACAATAAATCTGTCTTTTTTTTCCCCTTTTTTTAATTCACTAGTGCGTGACAGAGAAAACTGCTGGCCTAGTTGGAAACCAAAGAGGAAGAAGTGACTGAAATAGATAGGTTAGTCAGGTGGGTAGAGCATTAGCAAGGTTCAGCATGCTCTATGAATTCAACATAATAATTACCCCTCCATTCTGTTGGAAGGACAAATATACTGAATACAATCAAGCTATACAGTAATAGGGATCAAAAAAAAAAAAAAGCAGTTTGATGATAAACCAGACCTTAAAATAGATTTAAAAAGCAGATTAATCATAAATCAGACCTTAAAATAATGGTGTCTCAGTCAGTATTCAAGGTACCATACAGTTTCCCTTGCGTTAGTTTAACTGTCAACAGAATGTTTTAAAAAAAGGTGAAATACAGTGAGTGTTGGCAAAACCACTCTGAGTTTGCTAGAAACCAGACTCTTCTTCCTTTAGGAAAGTATAATGGCACTACAGTATGTACTTTGTTACAGATTTTTCACTGATGATTTTGAAGAAAGAAATCCACAACTGCTGGGAAAGAAAACAAAACAAACAAAACCAAAACCACAACAAAGACCTGAATTCTATGTTCTAAATAAATCATATGAAGATGAAATATTCTATTTTCTCTCATTTTCTTTAAATATGTGTGACAGAACAAGGATTGACTGCAATAGTGAAATTGTGGTGAAGATTTTTTTCATATCTTTCGAATTTCCAAAGTTGACTCATGTTACAGAAAACATGAAATATTTGACTTTTCTTCCAAACTTGCCCACAGTTTTCACCTGTTCAGTAGCTGGTGCATTTTCTGTTGGCCCAGATCTCCAACTTTCAGCTTCTTGTACCACCAAAGCTTGTGCTGCCCTGCAAATTCACAATGTTAGTTTGTTTGCATTTGATCTGTTTGCATCCCCTGCTTTCATGATAGATGGAGTTTGAATGTACAAACAGCTGCCTTCAGACTAGCCAGATATTTTCTGGTACCTTCTTGTCAGAGGGTCTTTCCTACTAATTGATACTATTTTTGTATTTCCTACCTCCCATTTCATGATTTCTTCTCAGTTCCAAATCAACTGATTTATGGTACTTCACATCCTTCTGTTTTCAAGCCTCTAGTTTTTCATATATATCTTTGCTATGGGCCAGTCCTAAATATTTAGCACTTGGTAAACTTCCTAGACTCAAGTATTAGAAAGTCATCCTTTCTTATGTCTTGAGATTGGATTAAAAATCATGTACAGTAAATGCAACACATTCTTTCTTCTTTGCCATCTGGTTCTGAGTTTTTAAAGATTCTTTTGTAAATTTACACTTTTATTAAGAACTGGTTGCTACTCAAGCTTGGAAAAGCTGACTTTATCATGTTGTTAAATATACCTCTAAAGGACACCCAATATCAAGAAAATACACAATCAATTTGCAATGCCTGCTGCAAAACTAATTTCTGGTTTTGTTTGATAATATTCCTATGTCCCCACCTGTGTGGGTAAATGACAACAGAGTACATGTGTGGTTGTATAGATGAAGATCTTCATGATAATACATTTGTTCTTATGCTGGAAAGGATAACATTTTGCTTTGAACTGAAAGTAAAGACTAGAACTGCCAATCAGATTTGCTCATATATACATTCAATGCTAACTTTAAGAAAATGTTTACATAAATGCAAGTTTGTACCTAGGTTAGGAAGTTTGCATGCAATTAAGTCTTCCATCTTTACAATTTTTCCCACAAATGTTCAAATCATCATGTTTCTTACTCAACCACCCAGTTAAGAAAGTAATCCTCATGTTTGACCTGAAAATATTACCACAACATGGCAATTAGTCCCTTCCAAGAGTTTTCTTTTAAGCAGAAATGCTTTAGTCCTACAAATCGGCATGTAGCTCTTGCTCTTCTTCCCCTGTATCAAGTGAGCTTATTCAAATATCACTTCTGGTTTGTATTTTTACCAAAGAGAAATCCTTGAATATTTTAAGAACCTATTTATAAAAGATGTTATAAGGAGTTAATGTTTACAACTGTGAAAGCAGTGCTTTAATGTCTCTATCCCTATCCCAGTTTCCCTAACTCCATTTATTTCTAAGTCAGTGTTTGCATCCCACTTACATAACAGAAACAATCATGTGTTAATGGCCTTAAATTGCATGTGCAGCTTCCACTGTGGTGTCCATAAATTTCTCTACTTCTCCATGTGTGGCTGATGAGGAATTCTCTAAGCATCTCACAGGAACCCAAAGCAAGAAAATAGGCTTCCTAGGGAAGTGGTTGATGAACCAGACCTATCAGTGTTTAAGAGGCGTTTGAACAATGCCCTTAATAACATGCTTTAACTTTTGGTCAGCCCTGAATTGGTCAGACAGTTGGACTAGATGATCACTGTAGGTCCCTTCCAACTGAAATGGTCTAGTCAGAATGTGAGACTCTTCCAGATGCAAAACCATCTCTAGTTTCCTTGTTCCCTGAAGGATTCAGCACCTGTCTTTTCCTCCCTCTTTCATAAGTCTCCTCCAGGTTTACTCATCTATACTGGAAATATCCACTGTGCATTTGATCCCTGCAGGGCACTGACTGCTACTTTTTTAATATATGGACATAAAATCTTGCTATATTCAGACATAGCTTTGCTGAAGTTGTGAGAGATTTCGGGTTCTACAACACACAGACTCCTGATACTCCTTTGCCTTACTGTATATCTCATTCCAAACCTCCCTTGAAAATAAGTTTTTTTGGTACTGTATTGTACTCCTTAATTTTTCCTTCATTTCTTTAATTATATTTCAATGTAATCATAACAGAACTTCTTTCTTTCTTTTTTTTTTTTTTTTTCAGCCCTACTTGCTGCTTGTGTAAATCATGACAACACCATTGATCTGACAAAAATTCCAGAAGTGTGAACACTTTAGTCTTTACTTCCAAATATCAGTTCGGGGCATTTTTTGTATGAAAGGCAGTCTACACAAATGAGGATTGTGAAGCAGGTAAAACACATGACAATAGCTATACTTCAAACTACCGCAGTTCACTAGATGATACTAAAACATCTTTAGAGACATGATTTTCTTTCTCAGAGTAGCTTAGCTGTGTTATGTGTTTGATTTTACTTATTACATTCCTGTACATGCAGTCCTGGTACAGATGTTCAACTGGGGTAAATCAGCATAATATTATTGACTTCAAGTCAGCTCATTCAAATCTCAGGTTTGTTTTGCATTTTTTACCAAAGAGAAATCTGTGAATAATTTAAGAACCTGCTTATAAAAGATACTATAAAGGAATTGTTACAGCTGTGAAACTGGTGCCTTTTAGATAGATACCCCATGCTAATTTTTAAAACGTGTTGCTTTCATTTGTAATTTCCAAGGTACTGCACGTTTTTCCCCCTCTGTGCTGTACACTTACTTCTAAGGGCAGGCTTCATGGAAATCTTTAGGCAGGAGAACACAGATGAAAGAGTGACTGCCATTGCACTCAAAACAGCTACAAGCAGAGTCCAAATAACTTGCGAAGGAAAGCAATAGACCCTGCAGCCTGCTGCCCCTCCTGCTTGCCGGTCAGCCCTCTGTCTGCTTTGTGCCAGTTTTTGATCAACTGGACAACTGTCATAGGTCATCTATACCCTCCTCCTTTACACATGTATGTTCTGCTTCCTTCTTTAGGGACTGAACAAATTTAATTATTTCAAGTTTCCAATGCATCTATGGGTAAAATGAGAGGAAGTTTGAGTCTGTAACACTGATTCAAATATACTGCTGACATCTTTCTCATTGTTTACTCCTTTCCTTCACAATGATCTTTCTGAGTTGTTTGCAAAGATGGGCATCATCGTACTAACCATTTGTGCACTTACTTCATGATAGTTCTGTCTGTAGGGGTTGAGAATGTCTTGAACATCAAAAGCCATATTATAGTCAAGACGTGTGGCACCCATTGCTTTCCTTTTGTCAGCTAAGTGAGGCAAAGAGATTGGTTTGATGAAATTAATTCCTGAAGAAGTCACTTCAGCTGCTTCTCATCATCCTGTTATTTTCTAGGTGCTCATATATATGTATATTGATTAGGAATTTCCTCTCCAGTGATGCATTTTAAATCTGCACTAACGAGTCTTTTATTTTTTTTTGACTGCTTTATGTTTTTAAAGAGAGTTACTAATTTTAATTTCTCTAGCACTGTGAAGGTCACCCTGATCTTTCATCTTATATTAAAGATAATCTTTCAGCTTTTTCTATAAGCATTCTGTGATAAGTTTCACTAGGTTCTGCCTTACTTTGTTCATAAACCATGTTTTGCCTGATGCATTTTCTGGTGTCCTAATCAATTATTACAGACACACACACCCCCCACACACACACACACAAATCCATCTCTGAATTGTATTCACTCCCTGTCATAACTAATAGATTCTAAATTTTCTATATTTTCTTTATCTTCTTAAATCAAAAACATTTGCAGCTCTTGAGTCTATGTCCATGATTTCTGTAACATGTTTCCTTCTCAACTTTCTTGGTTGTTTTTCTAAAGGTCTGTGATAATTTTTCCATGTTTATCTCATAGCTGATACTTTTGTAACTTCTTTTTTACTTCAGGTAATTCCAATCATTCATTTTAATTTTCCAGTTTCAAAGCATCCTGATACATGTTGTCAGTTAGGCTAAAATTTTCTCATCTCTGAATTTTTGAAATATGTATAGGACCATGGTGCCTTGTGAACTTTACATTATCCTGAGCTCTGACAGCCTTTTATTTATCCAAATAAACAAAGTCTAAAATGAGTTGACATTTTCCAGTAAGAATCAGGATAGACACTGGTAACATTCAAGACTGGGTTTGTCAATAGAAATGCCATTGATGTCTCTGGTGGAAATTTCTCCAAGGGACAAGGTCTGACAAATTAATTAGCAATTTTTTCTTCAGAACTGTGGGGATGTGAAGTTACACAATGTTTGCACATAAGCAAAAATCTGTAGTATCAAGTTCTTCACAAATATGGAGAGTCAATAAAGATAACAGTTCTGAGGATGAAAAGAAAGACATATTCAGCCCTCACACACACCCACAAGTGTGAAATCACAGAAACATTCTGAAATATCTGAAGTCTGTGATCTGTTAAAAGTTCTTGTACAGAGATTACTGTTTTGTTTAACATACATTACACTTAGCTGAGACTAAAAGAGCACTTGTACGCTGCTAAAGATGAGAATGGAGGAACATCTGGCTATCTTGGAAGGAAACTTATGCTGGAAGTGAAAGGGTAGTCCCTGTTCTCAGTCTCTCACAGAAGGAAATTTGTGAAGAAGGTCAGGGGTATTTCCAAAAAGAAGTCCCAACTAAATAAGGAGGAACAAAAGTCAAGACATTCTGAATCTATAATCATGTTTTCGAGCTGTGTGGGGATTTATCCCAAGACGAGGGACTATGTTCTTCAGAAACATGTGGAATGGATGGAGAAAGAGTATGGCTTTGACATACAGGTTTTGGACAGTGGCTTCTATTTTGTCAGCTTTGGCACAGGACATTTGACCCCTGTTTACTCACACAGTTTACACAGATTATCATGTTGGCCTTACCCCTACATTGTGGCATAATGACAAAGAGAGATCACATTTAAGATACTATTAGCAGAATATCCACCAAATTGCCTTTGTGTTACCTTTCCTGCAGTATTAGCAAAAACAGTGGAATTGCCTACGTGGCTTTATTCAAACATTGCCAGTCTCTGTCTTTACATGATTCATATCTTCTACACCATAAAGATGCATTGAACTATGATAATAAAGGCACAAACATTATTGGATGGTGTTGGTACTTCAGGTATGTATATTTTCTAGTGTTCATGAAGGAGGAATATGGGTACTTTCCCAGCTCATAGATACTTCCCATTTAAATAGCCAAAATGCATAGATATACCAAGTCACTTCTGAAAATTGCATAAACTTTTACTGAAGTATAAACCACCAATAAATGGCATGATTCATAAATCACTTTTTCACCCCAAATTCCAGAATTCTATTTTCACCCTATATTCTCCTGAAAGCAACATCAAGTCATAAACCATGAAGCAGAGCAGCTGAGCAGCAATAAGTATTGCAAGTGGAGTGTCAAAAAACTGCTGAATTAAACTGGAAAGAGTCCAAACTAGAAAAATACTCTCTCCCCTTTCTGTAGACCAATCACAGTCCAATAACATTAAGCCTAAAATCCTCCCTCACACACTGAAGATCCTTTTGTATTCTCTTCCTTTTTTGAAACTCCATCCATTCAAGCAACTACCCCTGAACTTTGCAATAGGAAATTAGATAAAATGGGACTTGATAATAATTCTAGTATCAGAGCTCTCTCTAGTGGTGACTGTGCTACCTCATTATCTATTATTCATCGTAGTTAAATGCAAGGAGTACCTCTTAAATGGGACACTAGTAAATTCCTCCTTTTGTGACACTTTAGATTTTAGGCTGAAGGAGATGTGTTAGGATGAGAATAAACTAATGTGAAGAGTGATGGATTCTTACTTGAGTTAGAACCTTGGACTTTGGCCAGATGAGGTAGGGATGTAATCATCCTACCACCAGTTACTTAAACTAACCAAAAGGCAGAACAGACAACATCTAGTGAGGGGTTCACCTTCTTAGCTCTCTGCTGTGCTGAAGACTGCTGTTTCCAGCAGTAGCACTGACAAATGGGAAGGTCTGATAGGACCTTAGCTGGCTCAGGGCAAAGGCTGGCCATTTATTTTAAACTATTATGTTCATAATTTTACTCTACATCCCACTTTGCATTGAAAGGGGTTGAAAAGGCTGAGGGGTCAGCCAGGTTTTCTTCTGCTGACTGTGCTTTGTTAGCTGTTACAGAAGAGGAGAAGTGGATAGGGAGGTTGTAATTCAACATAAGTTGGGTCAAGATTGGTTGGTCTGTCAGTACCCCAACACAAGTAACTGAAGCTGTATAATTTTTCTTTTTCCATCTGTTTCTAAATGATGGGAAGCTACTTTGAAAGAAAAGAGAGGCTGGGAAGTATGTCAGAATGTGTAGAGCGGCACTAAAGCATGTTCTGCCTATGGAGAAGGCAGAGAAAGACAGTGTGACAACTCCATCTGACAACGTAATTTTGACCTCTTTCATGGATGAGACGTTCTTCATGAGAGAGGATAATCAGCCTTCTGTCCCTTTATCTAGTGTCAGTCAACATAAATGAACACTTCATTGAGTCTTTGAAGAAATGTCCACAGAAGATGCAAAAATAAGAGCTTTATGATTTACTTGGATACTGGAGATGAAAAGGCACAGCAAAGCATAGAGGAGGAATCTATGACTCAATTTAGCAGTTCATTTATGTGTTACCATAGTGGCCACAAAAAGCCAAGTCCTTCCCAAACATTATTGAAGGTATAGCCCATGCTCCATTAAGCTTGCAGGATTGGAACTGCCATGGGTAAGAACACATGCATTAAGAAGGGTAAAAGTAACACACAGTTAATACAGGAGTTTCCTCAATTTATCTTTCACAGTTAGAAGCATCATAGAAATGGTTGTTAAAAGGCACAGAAATATAGTGGCCTGCACATAATCCCAGAGAAGTAGTTTATATGTATGAAAAATGTATCAAACTTAACCTAACTGACTTACTCACTTTTGAGAATGAGGCAGTTATAAGAAGGCCAAATGTTCTCTAAATATCAAGGAATGGACATTTAACTCCTATAGTTTTAAAAAGAAAATAAAAATTAAAATTTAAAAAAAAAACCCATAGCTCTCCAACTGCAAAATGACACAATCATTTGACCTAAAAGTAAAAGCTGTATTTCTTACTTTATTAGAGGATTCATTTATCAGAGAATGTGATAATTCTGCAAAGATAATGCAAGAATAATAGGCAGCTGCAAGGATAGCAACAATTTGAATGAAGCAGATATAGTTAAGGGATCCAGTCTCAACTGCAACTGCATCACTTACTTGAAGTTACACAAACATTATACACAAAAAGAAATGCAGTCCTGGTGGACACTCAGATTGCCCTTGTGTCAAGGAAGGCCAATAGTATCCTGGTTTGCATTAAGAAGAGTGCTGCCAGCAGGTCAAGAGAGTTGATCCTTCACCTCTATTTAGCAATGATGACACCACAGCTGGAGTACTGTGACTAGTTCTGGGCTCTTCAATACAAGAGAAACATGGACATTGTCGAGAGACCAGCGAAGGACAACTAAAATGATTAAGGGATTGGAGCATCTCTCCTATGAGGAAATGCTAAGAGAGCTGGGATTGTTTTGCCTGGAGAAGAGAAGGCTCAGGGGAATCTGACCCTCTGGTGAGAGGACCTGAGGCAATGGACACAAACAAATTTTGACTAGTTACTTTTTAGCTCAAAAGAGCCTATTGACCAGTATAATTTTGTACTGATACCATGAAACAATTTATGCACCAGCACAGATGTCTGTACACAAAACCCAGATATATTAAAATGATGACCTCCCAAAAATAGAAAGGTTTTTTTTTTTTTTTTTTTTTTCTTGACAGTGGTAACCTGGAACAGCTTGGAACATAGCCATTGTCTCTTGGTGCTCTATCACGTGACCTGACTTGTAATTTCAGTGTTTTATATCTTCCTCTACATAGTTTATCCAGGGTAAATAGGGAACAATACAGAATTTATTAAAGTATTTGAGAATATATCTCTTTTACCATAAGAACAGTGGTCTGATTCGCTGGGTGGAAAAGTTCTGCTTGCCAGGCAGACCAGGGGAGAAGCTACTTTTTGGCTGCTGTATCCTCTAACAACTACTCCTGTTTGGAAATGGCTGTAGTGAGTTGCATACTATTGGGATTGAGGTAGTTGAGCTGCTAGTCTGTGATACCAATCAACAAGGTGGTATCCCACTTTAAATTTATGAACTTCATGTAAGAAGGGGAAGTCTAATGTGTGGACATACATATCCACTCTGGTGACTGGAGGCTTTCTAGCATTGTGTTGCCAGAGGCCTGCATATCTTCCTCCTGGCAGATGATAGAAATTCCCTATACACTAGGCTACTTAGGGATTGGGCTGCTTTATGGTTCCCTGCCGAGAACAAGATCTTCCTCCCTAAGACAAGAACATTTCTTTATTTTTCAGATGGGAATTGTTACACTTGATCTAATAGCAGGCATCTTTTAGGGTGTTCACCATCGTCCATCCAATGTCCTTAGATCTAGGAGGCTAGATCATCCTGGTTTCGGTTACTTATCTAAAGCCTTATTATGGGTCACCTTCTGTGAAAGACTGAAATGTCAGCTGATTGTCTCAAAGGTTATTTGTGTGTGTGCTTTGATTCATGGGGCGGTGTCAGTAACGCCTTGGCCATTTATCAATGACCAACAGTAGCCTTTGTAATTAATCTAAGGACTGTCACCCAAGGAAGCAGGAGTGTATCAAAGGATGCACCCTCCCACTCACTTGCAGTTGTATTGACAAGCTCCTTAGATAAACCTCAAAGAAGTGGACTGAATGAAACCGGGCATTTCTAATCAAGCGCAAGGACCGCTGATCACAGACCACTGTACAAGCCCGATACTTTGTGGCTCTATTGTATTGCTGATGACTGAACCTTTGCCATTGAACAGATAAGAGGTGGGCTTCTGCCCCAGAAGCTGGATGATTGCTCAAGAAGCATGAAGCCAGCAAAAATCTGTAGGTAACAGAGTTAAAAGAAAAGGTGGGCAGATATGATAATCAGCTGATAAGATAAACTTAAAAGGCAACCAAGAACTTTGCTTGGTGTGTATCCACCATGGAAGTTAGATCTGTGTGCAGCCATTGCTGAAGAACTGAAGACTGAGGACCAACGGGATGCTACTGGATCCACAGTGGTGACTATTCTGGATGTCTGCTTCATTTCTGTCTTTTCCTTTCTTTCTGTCCAATTGCTATCCATTTTTAATAATAAAAACTGGTTTGGGTGTATGGCATTTGACCTTGTTTGTGTCTTAATCCTGCTCTTGGGATCATATTGAAACCTCCTCCAACACTGGATCAGGAAACCTCCTCAGCATAATGTTTTCAGATAGAAGTAGCGACAGCAAAGTTTCTCCCTGCTTCAACTATTGCCCCAACCTATTCAGGGTAATGAAAAGTCTCAAACCAATGAATTTCTGATTGAGACTAAACTGTGATGCATGAGAGGTTTGCTTTGTTTTTTTTTTCCCAAGGATTTCTCAACTGTTTTCCCTAGGCCTCTTTGTCTGTCTAGACAAAAGTAAAACAATACTTATATAACTCACTGATAGGAGACAAAGCCTTCAATGGGCACTTGGGCAAACTAAGATAAGGGGAATTTGAAAAAAAAAGGACACAGAGATACTATCTAGGGAGGATGATCTTGCCGATCTAGGAAGAAAACACCTGGACTTCACAGTGCACGCTCTGGAAAGAGCAGACATGGTGAAGAAGGCCACGTACTTCTTCCCTCAACCACCGAAGACCCTCACTCTATTTTTACTATGCACGCTCAGACTATGTAAATGAATTCCAGGAACTCATTATCATGGGGTCACCCCTTTCCAGGAAATCTAATGAATATGTATAATTTGTGTGTATGTAAACTGATGTCCCTTGCTAGTTCGAGGGAGCCCTTATGGTGGAGAATATCCAGGGTGACCCCAGCGCTGCTAATAAAGAATACCTGCTTAACAGTTATATTGGATTCTGACTGTTAATTTCTTTGTTTCAATACTGTTATGGCAATGCCAATGACAAAATCATATAATCTGTTTTCTTGCAGTTTTTCAAGAGTTGCTTGCTAGAACTGGGGACTGGTCTTAAGTTGAAGTATGCTGTCTTATGCATTTATTTCTGAATATTACAGACTTTAGACTCTCCAAATGAGAGCTTTGCTGTATGTGTCATCCATATTGTATACCTTCATGTCCTAAAGGCCTTAAGAAGTAGGAGCTAAGTCTCCTCCCTTCTCCCAGTATGCCAAGCAAAGAGTATTCTTGGTCTCTGTGAGGAGTTTATGCAGCTAGGCAGTACAACTCGTTGGTGGGTAAGGGTGTGGGTTTTGGACTTCAGGTCACTGCTATGAATATTATTTTTGTCAGGTTCTCTGTATAGAAACATCCATGGATATTCTTGGGTAGAGAATGTGTAATAAGGAACAGAGTGAATAGTTCCCCTCCAAAAATCTAAAGCATCACAGAAACAATTGTCACCGTCAGATTCCAGTCTTTGTGCCACAACACCAAGTATTTTATTACAAACTGTGTTCTCTGGCTTATATTTATGGCCACTGAACAGGCTTTTAATGCTGGCTTTAAAAGACATACTGTCATCAGCTGAGAAGTTATAAAGATCTTCTTTCCATCTTTTTTTTTTTCAGATCAATTTGGGGTGGTCACCCAGTAATAAATTGAGTCTCTAAATCAATCTTATTTCTTCCGTTTTAAAGATCCCTTTCCACTCCTCTTCTTAAGCAGTGACACCAACTATTTCAATCTAACCATTCCAAATAATTTGATTCATACAGGTAATAGAAAATCCCTAGAAATTTGACAGCACTTGGATCTTAATTACCAAGAAAGCCATTGTGTGAATTAGATTGGAATATAGTATGCTTTTATATAGCCCCCTTCACACATAAGGTGCAGTGGCAGTGAGACGTTTATGATGAACTGAACAATGTCTGATAATAAAGCTGCATCACTCCACTAATTTGAAGGGTCCTAAGAGTGATACACTTTTTGTCAAGGTGGCTTTATACCTGGATTATGCAATCTAGAAGGCAGGCGTCTGTTAGGCAAGATTTCATTTTTCAAGTCTTGTTACTTGCACTTTTCATGCTTGGCAAGGTAAGAAGTGACATGCTGAATCAAAGCTGTGCTGTCTATGGTCAACTGTATGTTCAGACTGACATGACAGTCTTAAAGAAACACAGTTATTATAATTAATAAGCATGTTTGCTTCTATCTGGCAATGAAATCAAATACATATATTGGGGAATTTCACTTGGTGTTGGCCAAAATTTATATAAAGAACATACTGTTTGTCCAAACTTACCCTCTATATGCAATGATAAAGAAGAGATTCTAAATAATTTTTTCTTACTTTTATTTCATGAAATAAAGATATACTGTGAATTTTTTATGTCTCCATAACCAATAGGAAAAAACACTAGAGTCAAAGTTTACATCAATTTCAGTGAAATTTTTCTTTTGACAAAATAGAGGAAGCAGTTGTCTATGTAAGACTTATTTACAAATTTTTGTTTGAACTACAAATTTTTGCCTTGATATGTTCCTGTAAGCACAGAATACATTACTATATAGTGTGTTAAACTGATATATCAATTTAATCTTAAAATTAACAATGTCTTCCCTTTGTCTGGTACGGAGCAATCTTTTGCAGATGATACACAATTAATCCATTCTTGAATTCCAGAAAGAAAGGCAAAACTCTTCAAGTGAGCTGAATACTGTTGGTGGTATTTTAAGTCTCATCTATAATTGTTCATCTTTTTGGCCTTTGTTTTCACACAGGCCATTTCTCACTTTTAAGTTTTACTACTTTGTTCATCTCCTTCATAAACCATGCTTTGGTGTGATGTCTCCAACAGACGCAAACCTCAGAGATATATCCTCCTTAGTAAGTGTCTCTGGATAGTAAAAACAACATACCAGGTTTCCAAAAGAGCTCAATTTCAAATAGCTCTTACTCTAACCACGTATAATTGGAAACAATGTGATCCAGATTTTCTAGTGGTATGTACTAAATGCTCTTTAGAGATCCAGGCTTGATGCATAGACACAGCTATAGTAGCAAAAAGGCAAAGGCAGAAGTTGAAGAGGAATTATCTACTGTGCTTGATGTGCTGTGTAAGCCAAAAAGTTGAACCACCAAGAACTTGCTTTGCACACAATAAGGAATGCAATAATCAGTTTTAACTCCTTTAAAAATCAGATTGCAAGGATGCAAAATATTTTGGAAAATCTGCCCATACATTACATACAGTTGTTTATTTTGTTACTCACTACATCAGAATTTCTATTAAAGTCTTTGTTAGCACAACTGTCTATATAAATCCCTAAACATAATTTCTGTTCATCTTGTTTGCTCTTTTCCTTTTGCTATTATGTTTTTTTTCTTCATGAATGCACTGCTTAATTATTCTATCCTCAAATGGCTTCTTCACATCATGGTTAAAAAAAAAAAAAAAAAGTCTTTCTCTACCAGTCCCCAATTCTTATTTTCCTTAATTATTTTCATTAGTTACTTCTACACTGTCATTTTCCCTTTTATCCTTTCCATGCAAATATATTATGTTTTACTCAATACAAGCAATTTATATGTCATGTTTACCTTGTCACTCTCCAATCCACTGGCTGCGAGCATCATGGACCACACTTTACAACAGCAGATCAGGAAGTTGTATATCTTTGTGACCCCCAAATACACAAGCAACATAACAGATAACTTATACAAATTTATACTAATTTTATACATATACATATTGATTATTACACATAAATGTTAATTAAGGACATAGTCCTGCGCTGTACAAAGTCCCAAGGCTTGCAAAGCATTTGGGTAATCCTGGTAACTGTCAGGGGACTAATCACATGACAACATTGTGCTCAGACACAGTTAAATCCTTGTTATTGAAACTAATTTTCAGCTTTGAGAGAAACATACACCTCTGTTTCCTTGTATTACAACAGGACCTGAATGTCCAATAGATACAGAAGTTCTATTATTCAGGGTCTGGTGCAAAACACTATAATGTGAATCTATGTTCCACAGAGTGAGGAGGTTTGTCAGGAAAAATGAGAGGAGTAGATCAGATAGGTGGTATGACATCCAAAATCACAGATTTCAGGAGGAGAGGGACACCTCTCCTTTTATAGTTATACACCATAACCATGGACCTTTTTTTTTTTTTTTTTCCCTCCAAATGGGAATTTTGCTGTGGTTGTCTTGCATATTATATAATACAGAAACGAGAGAGAAGACAAAGACAGTGTTTTCTTGAATGCACAAAAATCAAAATACTCATTCAATTAACTAAAGCTGAAATGTTTCCAAACTTTGTGGAATTTTTTTCACTATAAGACAATATAATTACAGTAGATTTTAGCTAAATAATAACACATCATTATGCACTTATGCACTACAAATTAATGGATAATAAAGGTAAGACTTGCATGGATGTTATAATAAATTATCATTGTGTGTGTATATATATATATATATATATATATATGTAAATATATATGGACCTAAAATAAGCCATCTCAGATTTATATCAGTGGAAGGGAGAGATAAACATGGTCTTTGAATTATAGTACTGTGAACAAAATGTGGTTGAATACTTGCTTGGTTTCTGTATTGTTCATTTTGTAGTGCTCCACCATTAGTAACTTGGTTAATATTCCCCAAAATATTGCACATCAAAATAAACTGAGATGGTTATGATATTATGTTATTATAGACAGTCAATATTATAACCATTCAAGCTATTAAAACCAATGTAGTGCTACAGAAAAACCCACAACCACAACAATGAAAAGAAAGCACAATGTAAAATCTGACAAGATATTATAATAAATGTCAAATTATTATCAATTCCTTCAGTTTTCTGTATTAATATGTTGATCACTATAAACACATTTGTTCTTTAAAACAACATACTATGAAATCCCATTGGTGTTTGCTGCAATTTAGCTGTAATTCTCTGCAAGCATGATAGCAGTCTTCAACAGTTTGGCATGATGGTGCACAAGGGAGACAAATAACTCTGATCTTCCTGACTTGATTGATAATATATTGAAGTCTAATGGAGGAATAATATTACGTAGAGACAAGCTATGAAAAAGAGAAAAAAAAAGAAGGCAAAGTAGGGTGTAGCAAAGTAGCGTCAATTTTCACAGGACTTTTATGACAATAAAGAGAGTGGTTCCCGCCACCCCCACCCCCCATCATGGGGAAATACTCTAAAACTACATTATTAGAAAAGCAAAGGCACTTCCTGGTCTGACCTACAGAGCTCTATACAACAGAAACTCTGGACATTTATCTAGGGAATAAAGTCGAATCTAAAACGAAGAAATTACAAATGTATAATCTTTCATTTCTCAGCACATTCATTAGATACTATTTTTCCTTAGACCAACTTTTCATTTGGAAACAACTGATCAGGAAATAAGGAGCCTCTACAGACCTTTGCAGTTAGCAACCATGCTTTAACAGCCTGACCTTGCCTGAGCCAAGCACTCTCCTCTCTCTGAATTCTTAATCATTCAAGAAGAATTTCCAGCTCTTTCAGCTGGGTCCTCTCATTTCTTCTGTGCTTAGATGGGATGTTTCCTCTTTCTTCCGCACTGTTCCCCTTTTTCTGTGTGTTACTCTTCATCTCCATGTCCAGCCTTACCTGCTGCTTGTTTCTCTATTACTGCTCTGCCTCAGAGAACTCTCTACCATCCTTGGCTCTTATTTTTTTTGCTCTTGCTCAACTTTCAGTTTTCCCAGACACTCATTCTGTGCTGCACATGACTCTATCAACATTTCTTGAAGCTAGAGGAGACAATTACACTTTCTTTTGGCAGTTTAGGCAACTTGTCTCTCATGCTACCCTTGATGAATGCTGGCTTCCTTTCCCTTAATCAGTTCTCTCCATAATTATTTCTCTCCTTAATCAGTTGTCTGATTACTATTCCCTCTCTACCAGTCATGATTGCTCCTATCATCTGACATTGCCAGTCAGCCCCACCTTGCTCATACTAGAAGCTTCCACTCTTCAGTTTTCTGACGCTCACATACTGCTTCTAAAATTGGTATCAACCTGAGTACCTTGCACAAAGAGCCAGTATGGATTTGGACAGAGAGGGGTAGTCTGCTGGACCACTTCCATAAGAACATTGCGACCCATGCTCTTCTTCTGGTAGCATAGGGTTGCAGGAAGAAGGGAAGAAAGACAAATTCCCCTTTGAAGCGCAGCTTTTGATGCCTCATGTGACAAAACTTTAGACCCACTTCTATTGATCATGTTCTTTTACATCCCTGACTTGTCTGCATATCAGTTCTGACTGTACTGTTTTACCAGCTTATACCCATCAGATATAACCAGGTAGGGAGAAAGTAAAATTATGGATATATTATGGAGCAACTCCTCAGATCCAGTACCATTGTCTTATCTTCTGTAATTTATTTCCTTTTTCATGACTTTCACTAGATTGAAAATGTCCCACCCTGACACATGTTGCATCCATGTTGGTGGTGGTGCCTAGTGAGATTTTTTATCAAAGCAGAGGTGTTTTGTGGTCTGTCTTTGAAATTTCCTTCCCTATTTTGCTGTTATCCTGAAATATCACTCTGTTCCTCACCCTTTGTACTTGGCTGGAGAGGTGGGGCAGGTTAATGAAACCAGAGAGAGCTCTAAAAAGGTTGTACTTGGGGAGATTTGGGTTTCTTTTTTTGTTCAGTATTACACAATACTGCTGAAGAAGCTATACTCTTAGATAAATAAACCTGTTTTCTCATTGGTAGTGTTGAATACATGTCCCTCAAAGATTTATAGATTAATTCAATTCACTTTCATATATTTTCCAGCTGACCCTGGAATATCTAGTGGTTATTAATTGGAAAATGCTAATTGGATGCTTTATGATCACTGTCTCAAAATGGATCTTGTCTTTGTGGGATTTACAGCTTAGATTTGACAAAAGGTACTCAAATATAACATCAAAAATCTGCAAAACACACATCCTCCTGTACATCAGTATCTTTCAAAACAGGTTTTTTAAAATCTTGCAGACCCATCCCTTCCTTCACTCTGGAGATATGTTACAAGTGCTAATACAATCAGTGAGCTAAAAGTAAAGTTACTGTGTCTCATCCACTGCAGAAGCGACCGGAGATTTTAAGAAACTCAGTGGAGAACTGAAGTAAAGAGTGCTTAAAACAAATGGAAAAGAGGAGTGCAGTTTTTGACTGGGCTGGCCTAGAACTGGCTCAGCTGGGAGATGCTCTGAAGAATTCTTCAACTGGTCAATCTGCAACTGTTTAATTATATCCTTTCTTGACTATAGCAAATATCTGCACAGTCCAATACAAAAATGATCAGACAGACTGAGCTTGATTGTAATTGTTATATGCATTTTATAGCATTATTCAGTGGCAGAAAAAAACACATTTTATATGTTATTGGTGTTACTATGAATACTAATAAAATACCAGTTAGGTTAAGATTTTCAAGATCTGGTAATTCGAAGTCTTTGATATGATCCCATATGGCTCTTCTTATGCTCCTTTGCAGCTTTCCTGTTTGATACCCAACTGGGTACCTGGTTTTCAGAGAACAGATGCTTACGAGTTTAAGATGGGACCCTCTACAATGTCTCATTTTGTGCAAAAAATCACTGCTTGTTTCTGAGAGTAGCCTCTGTTTGCAGTTTAATTTCCTTTAAGAATGTTTGTGCTACAAGTGTGAAAACCCTTATGGAAAAAATGCTGAGTTATTTCAAGAGAGTTGATAATGTGGTGGGTGGTACATGGTTAGAAGCTGTAGTGATCTGGGTTTCACAGGCAACCATTTCACTCTTCACACAGATCTTTCCCATTTTTTTCTTTTTTCTTCTGCCTGTTAAGATCAAAACAATTATCTCTCAAAGAAATGACAGTCTCTAGCCATTTCTGAGTAACAGACAGATGCACTTTTCAGGTTTGGGATATTTGCCCACTCTACATGGACACCAACACTAGGAAAAAAAGAGGAACTATTTCTTTCACCCTCAGTTTTCCCTCACGGTGAAGGAATGGTTTTTAATCATTAAGCTGGAAATATATGGAGATCAAAGGGCTAAGTAGAACCCAGGGATAAAGGGAATTCAAATATTTATACTCAAACATTTGGGCTGCTTTTTTTCCTTCCCCTCTCCACAGTGCATATGCTTATGTTTCTAAATCCGTACTTGGGGATTCCAGTAAAATAACCTGAGTTTGGACATAACAATTCATGTCTACTGACAGATCTCCTTTGTGGTGAACACCTTTCAAAATCAGGCCAGATTTATTAGAGACCAAAATCTGGACTTGAAGTTTTTCAGTAGTATGGAAAGGTAAAACTGCCTTCCAAGGTTCTTGTGTGCATTAACAGCTAATATTTGCAAAGTAAGAAAACTGGAAAACATTAATATTATCATAGCACAGAAAATCAGTCACACTTGTTTTATTATTAATGGGAGCTGTACATCAAGTACCCTTCATATTGCATTGAACACGCAGCCCATTCAGTTCACCTGTCATTAACATAATAAGAGAGTAGACAAAGTGAAGCATTGCAGCATTGATATAACTTGCCATAATGGAGCGCTTCAAAAGATGTTCAAAATATTTTTAAACAATTAGTCATCCTTCCTTATTCAAGCAGCAACCATCCCATCAAAGAAAATATGCAAACCATGAACAAAAGAAGGCAGAGAGTGGGGAGGTAAAGGTCACGCAACATGGATCACTGGTTGTTCAAATTATTTTCAGGTAGTTTGGCAGATCTCCAGGGGTGTGATTCAACTTTATACAGGTTACAAAGTGAAATCCATTTTTGATTCTAACAGAACAATTTCACAGCATGATCTTCTAAACTTTAAAAAAAAAAAAAAAAAAAAAAAAAAAAAGCAAACCCCTTGAAAGAGTTTGATTGTACATTTTGTAAAGGAGATTTCTTGAGAAAAGAGCAATTTTCTTCCTCATTCTTTGCAAAAATAAGTTGAGACACAGCACTGGAAAATTAGATGTGGGATTAATTGGGCAAGTGGGGATCTCTGCTGTTCTATAAAACTATTAGCTTTCTGATAGTATCATTGCATAAGGTTTGAATGGCAAGGTCTTAGTAGAAGGGGGACTACAGGGGCAGCTTTTGTGAGAAGATCCTAGAAGCTTCCCCATGTTTGATACAGCCAATGCCAGCCAGCTCCAAGATGGACATGTTGGTCCAGGCCAAGCCCATCAGTGACAGTGGTAGCACCTCTGGGATAGTGTGTTTAATAAGGGGAAAAATACCTGCTGCACAACAGCAATGTCAGCTGGAGAGAGGAGTGCTAATATGTGAGAGGAACAACCTTGCAGACATGAATGTCAGTGAAGAAGGAGGGGGAGGAGGTACTCAAAGTGCTAGACCAGAGATTCGGCTGAAGCTTATGGAGGACCCCTGACCGAAGCAATTGGATGTGCCCAAAAGAGTCTTTGACCCCATGGGAACTCTAAGCTGGAGAAGGCTCCTGGCGGGACCTGTGGACTCATGGGGGACCCACGCTGGAGCAGTCTGTTTCTGAAGGACTGCACACAATGGAAAGGACCCATGCTGGAGCAGTTCATGAAGAACTGCAGCCCATAGGAAGAATTTATGTTGGAAAAGTTTGTAGAGGACTGTATCCCATGGGAGGAACTCCACATTGGAGCAGGAAAAGAGTGTGAGGAGTCCTCCGCCTGAGGAGGAAAGAGCAGCAGAGACAATGTGTGATGAACTGATTGCAACCTCCACTCCCTGTCCACCTGTGCTGCTTGGGGAGAGGAGATAGAGAATATCAGGAGTGACGTTGAGACCAGGAAGAAGGCAGTGGTGGGGGAAAAGTGTTTTAAGGTTTTGCTTTATTTCTCTTTACCTTACTCTGATTGGTAAGAAATTAATTTCTTAGTCTGTTTTGCCCATGTTGCTAATTGGTGAGTGATCTCTCCCTGTCCTCATCTCAACCCATGAGTCTTTCATTATATTTTCTCTCTCCTGTCCATTTGAGGATGGGAATGATAGAAGTGGGCACTTCTATCCACTTTGGTGGGCACCTGGCATCCAGCCAGTGTCAACCACCACAATCATTCTCTTACTTTTGTTTATCCCATTACTTTAGTTGCTTTTGTTTTTCTTGCTTTTGTCATTTATACATCATATTCCACGTGATACCTTCACATTATATAACTTGTTCTCCTTTGTGAGCTAAAATTGTAAGAGAAATAGCAAAAATCAAAGCTTTAACTTTCAAACTCTTCCTTATGTTTTTTTGTTTCTACATTATCTAACATTCCCTGACAGAGAATGTGAAATTCATCATGCACAGTAATGTAAAGTAGAAAAGTAATACATTGACCATAGAAAAACAAAGGACATGTAAATTCATGTCCTCCACAAATCTTACTCTACCAGGAGGAGATAAAGGCAGTAATAAGCCACTAGAAATACAGAACAAATGAGTGCACTTCCTAATCTTTACAGAATACTGTCAGGCAACAAGGGATATTTTTGGTCTTCACTTTGACAGTTCTTGCTCCATTATTTGGTCTCTAATCTCTGAGTACCAATTTACAAAGCATGAGAACATCCTAATAGAACCAGGACCTTGTTAGCTGGATTGCTCTGGCCCGGTAGACTATCACTGCAGTAAAAATAGCTAAATTCTTGCCTTTGTCCATTGGGGCTGAACTTTCCACACCTGAGAGATAGTACGGGCTCTTTTGGCATTCGGAAGTTACTCCTCTTGTCAGTTCAAGATAGTTTAAGTTTGGTGAGTGTGGTTCAAGATGTATTTCTGTAGTTGATTTTTTTTTTTTTTTCAGCTGATTTGTAGCTACAGGTGCCTGCTTAAGATAGCTTTTAATCATACTGCATCATGTTGCTGCATTTTTAAAATTGGTGGCAGGTTGTCACAGCAATGGATGTGCTGGCTGTCACTAAAAGTGAATGATCAGGAAGGTGATGAGAAATATTGTTATGCATGGGAGCTCATTAAAACCTTTGTAATCCTGCAAAGAATTTTATCCTACAGAAACATTTTTGTTACAAATTAAAGTCCGAATCATCCTTATCCTTTCATACTGCAAGGAGAAATAAATTCATAGTAACTTCAGATAAATATTTCTAAACTTAAGGTCAGAGAAATATGAGAAAAGTGATGTTTCCACTTCTCTAGAAGCAGGTTTTTATATAATGGCTCTCTTGGGGTGTTATGAATTTGGGTCAGCTGACAGGTGCATGAAGGTGGCCAAGGCATATTGGAATTACATTTCACAGTACCTTTGTGTGCAGGAAGAAAAGATTTAACTGCAGATTGATCGCCAGAATCCTGATATAGTAAAAACCTTCTTATACTGCAGAGTACTTAAGTGCTTTTTAAAGCAGAAATTTAAATCTTCTTTTTAAAGACATTCCTAAAACTCCAATGTACTTTAACTGTGAGCTTCATATTTAGCACATATAATCAGTGTGTTACTGAATTTATATGACTGCAAATATGTTTTTAAGTCATTTGTTGCTTCCCGGGAAAAGGGAATCAAAACAGAAAGTTCTGAAACGAAAAGAAGAGGATAGAGTCCTACAGAAGAAGAAAGAGGGGCAAATAGTGGCTTCTGATTATCACCAAAATAAACTGATAAATCTAGTAATCGGTGTATATTTTTAAAGGTCAAATTTACAGCTACTTTCCCAGAAACTCTGATTATCAGAAGGGTTGGGTTAAATAGGTTTTTTGTACTCAGTAAATCTATCACAGAAATTAAACATACAGACTACACCTAATAGGTTTATCCTTCTGCATTTTGACATTGTTTCATATTTATTTGAAGATTACCATATAACATTATTGTATTCTAAAACTGAGTTGTTTTGAATATTTACTGCTCATTGACAACAGCAATAATTTTCTGCCAAAGGACAAGCA
The DNA here is from genome assembly GCF_003259725.1 of Athene cunicularia. Taxonomy (NCBI): domain Eukaryota; kingdom Metazoa; phylum Chordata; class Aves; order Strigiformes; family Strigidae; genus Athene; species Athene cunicularia. The sequence goes on along the minus strand of NW_020799095.1, from coordinate 80,507,101 downwards.
GATCAACTCATAACTTATAATACTTTATCTTGTGTCATGTGTGTTATTTTCAATGGAAACATTTCATTAAATGCGTTTAGTTCACAGATGACCTGCTCTCTCTGTCCACAAACAGCAGGCTTCTCAAAGACAAAAAGTTTTGCAAGTAGGGTACATGTTGTCAGGTCGTACATTTTCGCCTATTTATGTTTTCAATAATGTTGTCAAAACCTTTCATTTTGAGAATTAAATAAAACATCTCTGGAGTCTGGATGATCATGAGAGAGTAATTAATACTGAGGGATAACATTACAAGACATCCTGCTTTATTTTGTTCATTTTAAAACAAGCTCCTCCTGTGTTTCTCGCCTGGTTTAATAATTGTCTCAATCTCAAGGCTAGATGCAGCCCTGCCTATTTGTATGGGAACCAAGACCCTGAGCACAGGTCTCCTCCTCCCATGTTGCCTTTGCCCAAGAATGTTATTCTCTTTCCTGGCCACTGTCCATGGCAGTCATGACACTAGGGGAAACCCTGTTAGCGCCGGAGCATGAAGGGGTGCATATTGTCATAGGGTGTGTGTCACAGCACAAAGCCAGTGCAAACTGTGGGTACTCACAGATTATCTCTTCCCAGACCTGACACCCATATTTTTGTTCTGAAGGGAGTGGTCTTCTATTCCTTTTGGGTAACATATTTTAGGCTCTTCATTCATACTTAGACATGCACTGTGCATGTGAATGATGAGTGATAATAAATGTCTCTGAAGTGTCTGTCTAAGCCTTGAGGTGAAAAGTGCCATATGTAGTATCGCATGAGTGAAAGAATCTAAACTATTGATAACAAGAGAACTGAATTTTAATTTATATGTAAAGTAAAAATCGAGGTTAAAAAAAAAAAAAAGTCAAACAGCTTTGGAAGAAAAATGGATATGCACTTTTTTCCTTCGTATATAGCTCAAGTGGCATGGGTACTATATTTGAATAATAAAAGTAACTGGAGCATAAAATTAATAATTTTCCACTGACCTCCACATTAATTTAAAATTATTTTTCCTTGCAGACAGGTAAAGCTTTGTGCCAATTCTCATTTTCCTTACAGTCTAGATAGTTATTCCTATCCAACATAACCAAAAAGTGAACAAGAGTGTATTAACAACCCAGAAAGTCTCAAACACCCTGTTAATCATAAATTCAGGATTCAGGTGGAGGCTACATGTGTACATAAGTGTAAATTGTCACAACATGACTCTCACCAAGAAAATACTAAAAAACAGTTGTACAAAATGTATAAATTGTCTTTTTTTAGACATACTCTTATCTACCATAAACCATATATCCTTTCTGGGTTCTAAAGCATTCTGCTTAAGCTATCAGAAACTCATATATGATCCAGCTACCAACACATTTACTGAAAAAACCTCAAGATTTTTCCACTTACTTTTTACATTCAGCTTAGAAAACAGATGTGTGACTTCATGTAACATCTGGAAATGCTTTTTCTTCATTTAGTGTTCAATTGTTCCTATGCAGACTAGAAATTATCTAACAATATAACATACTCACAATAATGTCAGTGAATCCTAATTTCCAAACATTTCTATCTAAGATATACTCAGGAAGATCATTTGTTATGCTATATGAAAATCAGATCCATTCAAAGAACAATATATTGTACCTGTATTTATGACAGTTTTTTTAATATCTCTATTTGGTTTATTGGACTTCTATGGTAGATCAAGGTGAAAAAGCAAGAAAGGCTAGGAGAAAGATAAAAGACACAGTAATTATCTACCAATCACCTCTGTTAGTTTCTTGGGTTTTAGGTTAGGGTTCTTTGAGATTAAAATATAGTCTGTACAGTCATAAATACTTGAGAAGAAAAAAGAAAAAAAAAAAAAGGACAGAAATAAAAGAAGAAAAATTTAAAAAGATACAGAACGTAAAGTTTATAATGAACTGATAAAGCTTTTATGATAAAATAACATTAGCACAGCATAAAGTGTTACCATTGTCAAGAGATAACCAATCAAATAATTAGATTCCACGGTCTTATCTCATTCCTGTTACAAAGAGAAAGCTTTATCCATGCCAGTTTGGGTAGGTGCACTTTGCTAATCAACATGAAACTAGGGATTCTTAAATACAGATCCAAATTTATCACCAATCAAGTTGTTCTGCCAGTGGAATCATAGGACTGCTAATGTTAGTTCAGCCAAATCATTCTAATTAAAATTCAGACATTTAAAGAAGTCACTTTATCATCAAAGACTGTCAGTTCATTTGAAAACCACCTTGCTCCAGTGATAGTCATAGACAAGGTTTATAACTTGCACAACCCCGAAGACTACCCCACATTACAGTGAGAATGTGATATGCATGTAATGATTCTGATGCTAACCTAATTTCTCTGAAATAGCACAAGCAGTTTTAAGTCCTAAAGTAATTTCCCTAAAAGTTCAAAAAGTGGTAAAATCTCGACCTTGCAAACTAATTCAAAAATTACTTTTCCATTTTCCTTAAGATGATTTCTATTTTTTGACCATAAAATCTGTGATTTTTCAAATGAACTCTTGGAAGCACTCACCACTAAGATTTGATAAGCAGAAAGAGAAAAAAATTATGAAATCATATGAAAGCAGCTGTATGCATCTTGATACAATTCTGCAACAAAGTGACGAGAGCTGTATCATACACAGGCCTGTTGATCCAAAACTGCTCATCCAATAATATGATAATCAGACCTTACAGTGCTTTGAAAGATTAATCTTAAAGATTTATTTTTCACACTGGTTTTCAATTTGATGTTATAAATGAATCAGCTGCTTTAATATGAACGCATGTCAGGTAGGTCTTTGTTAGAGGTGCATTGTATATTTCATATTGATCCGGACTAGTTTAAAGCTGAGAGATGGTCCAAACAGATGTCAGTGGCTTGAACTGGTGGGCAAGAAAACTTCCATTGAACTGAAGTATGCTTTTACCTTAAGTTTTCAGATACAGTTTCCAAACTACTTGATTAATACTTTTATAACAATTTCATCTAGTGATTTGAGTAGAAAACTCTGCAGTATTTTATCTTCATTGGGTATTATTATCAAATCATAGCTACATAGCAGACACAATTTTGAAAGTTTTAGAGATGCACCCAAATTAGTAAGAATTTGAGATAGATCTTAGTAAATTAGCTCTTGTCATCACACTGCTCTGAATGAACTATAGAAACAGCATTTGCAATTGAAATGTTAAGGCCTAAATATTGTCTTTAATAATCTGCTTATTCTGTGTTTAATCTTCTATTTGTTTCAGAACTGAGAGCTCTTTTGATCATGATTTCATACATATACATTTATTTCTGTCCAAGACAGTTAATAATCTTTCTGTCAGAACTTGAGTTTTATTGTAGCAGACTGTCCCTAATTTTTCAGTTATTAATGTGATGGCTTTTCAGGGATGCTACAATGTACCAGAAAGGTCAATGGGATCAAAAAAGGTCAAGTAAGGTGCATTTAAGGTAATGAATTAATTTAGTAAGAGATTAATCCCCTTGTATTCTAATCTCAGAGATTAGAGTGGCTATGGGGCACTGGATTTATCTCTTAATAGGTATGGCAGTTATGGCCATAACTATAGGCCTGACATCAGATGCACAAACAGCCCAAGTGCCATAGGTACGGTTGAGTTCAAGGGAAGCAGTCAGGTTCTCAGATAGTATGGTTTATTCTTATGTAACATCTACAGATTCTTTGAGATTGCCTATGATAAATGCATAAACTGCAGGCTGGCTGTATAGATCTACACACAAAAAAAATGATTGCAATCACACACACTTAATTCCTGGGTAATCACTTGACGTAGCTGAGGGCCCAAATCTTACCATTCTTGGGGGGTGGGAGGGTGAGAAGCACAAACCCATCAAGTTGTCCCTCTGATTTGGTATCAGATTATCATCCCCCTGAGTTAGACACAAACTTGTGGTAGTATTTATCTAAGTATGTGTGTGAGTGGGTGGGACTGTGGCCAAGCCATTGTTTCTTGAGTAAAAACACAGCATATTTCCTGGTGCAAGGTGTGCACTGTTTTCATGGGAAAAGAGGAAGAATGAACGATAAGGTCCACAGAGTTCTGTAAAACAGTCCTTAAGAGAAGGGGAAGATCAGTAGATGAATCTGCATACTCCATCTCCATGGATGGATCTCCATCCTGTCTTGTGTTTGTTCTGGGCGCCATGTGTTAACGAAATGTGTGTTTTGCAGATTTTTCACTGTTTTGCTTTCCCCACTCTTCCAACAGTAAGCCTCAAAATTATAGTATTCTTTGTGCTGGTTTTGGCTGGGAATACAGTTAATTCTCTTCACAGTAGCTAGTATCGGGCTATGTTTTGGATTTGTGCTGAAAGCAGTGTCGATAACACAGGGATGTTCTGGTTACTGCTGAGCAGAGCTTACACAGCATCAAAGCCTTTTCTGCTTCTCCCCCCACCCCACCAGTGAGTAGGCTGGGGGTGCACAAGAAGTTGGGAGGGGACACAGCTGGGACAGCTGACCCCAACTGACCAAAGGGATATCCCATAACACAGGACATCATGCTCAGCACATAGAGCTGGGGGAAGAGGGAGGAAGGGGGGGACGTTCAGAGTGATGGGGTTTGTCTTCCCAAGTCACTGTTATGTGTGACGGAGCCCTGCTGTCCTGGAGATAGCTGAGCACCTGCCTGCCCCTGGGAAATGGTAAATGAATTCGTTGTTTTGCTTTGCTTGCATGCGTGGCTTTTGCTTTACTTATACTGTCTTTATCTCAACCCACATCTTTTCTCACTTTTACCCTTCTGATTCTCTCTCCCATCCCACCAAAGGGGAGTGAGTGGACTTGCCATCAGGGGTTAAGCCACGACACTTTTTAATGATTTAGCAACTAAAATAGTCTGAAGAATTGTACTTTTATTTTGCTGAACAGAATTTTTAACTTTTCCAAAATGAAAAATAGAACCACCTTTAAATGTGAAAAACTCTTGGATTTCTTGTTGTTAGAAACAGAAAATCAAGCAAAGAAAGATGTTTCTTTAAGGATGTGAGTATGTTGCAAATGGACCCAGAGATTTTCAGAGTTGCTTCTGAAAGGCTGAGCCCTGCAGCTGCCTTATTTTGGAAAGAATTTGCTTTGATCAGCAAATAATTGGAAATCTAATTATCTGTCTGAAAACATATGTGAAAAAAAATTCCACTACAGCAATAAACAGTTATGGAACACTAACAAATAAAAGTAGCAATGGCAATAGATTTAGTAGGAAGCCTAACTTTATGGTATCCATTTGATGAGCCTTGTGGAGTATTCCAGAGCATTTTTTTCCACAATGCTTAGAAAAGAGACCATATGGAGCAAACTCAGTGTGAAAATCAAAATGAATGAACCCAGACTGAGGACTAGAACATCATTTTGTGCTGCCTGCAAAAACATCCTGCAAGGCAGAAAATGGTTTGAGAGATTATCTGGTTATCGTCCAGTCTCCCCCCTGGATATTTGTGCCAAGCTAACCTTAGTTTGGATGCTGTGGAGCAACACACTGTCCCACCCTTGGTCCCCACTGCCACCAGGAAGCATAAGAAGCTTATTTTTCTCCCTTAAATAGACAACAGCACCAGAAACTGAACGCCTTTATAGGTTCCTTCACTGCCTAAAATATATAGCAAGTACTAATCTGCAGGAAAATATTTTTTAGTGCTAGAGAAATGAAAGGGTCCAAGGTAAAAAATCAGACAATCATTTCACTGTGTCCCAAGTGCAATATTGTGAGGTCCCCTTCCATTCAAACTCCTCTGCTTGAGTACTCTGGATAAAGTAGGTCATGTGTTCAGTGATCTTGTCTGCCTGAGTGAAGTCTTCTTGTGTTGAACTTGAGAGAATGACAGAAAGAACAAGCAATACTTCTTATGTCTGGTAAACCACTGAGGTTCATTTGTCACGCTTTACTTATATCTTTTTTAAGGATCATAGTTTCAGACACATGTTAAAAAATATATATATTCATAGCATATGCATAATATGCTCTACATACAAATAGAGCAAAACACCTAGCTGAATCTAGATTCATTAAAATTACAGGAGAAAACAAAATGAAGTAGCGAAAATTTATAAAAAATCTTAAGCTTCCATTAGACAAAAGTAAACTGTAATCAATTAAAACATCCTTACTGCAGGATATAAATCTGCAGTGTAAGCATATTTATCAAAATGTTTAACAATAAAATCTGAGAATTTTTTGAGTGCTTTCTGCACATGAACCTGATTATAAAACCCAAAAAAAAAACAACAACTTTATGGAAACAAAGTTTAATTAGCCTAGCAAGTACTATGTGGATCTTATATAAAAACCCTGAAAATATAGCCTGATTTCAATGAAAAGACAGTATTCATGTTATATATGTTGCCCAGCTCAGAGAAACTGTTTATCTATATATTATAAATATTTCAAAGCATGTCATCATTGCTAGGAAAAATCCCAACAGTCATAAGTCAAGAAATATCATGGCATTTTGCAGTCCTTCTTTCTGTCTTGATTGTATATTGCTCTAATAGGATTGTTGCTTTATATTTTACTTCATATTAAAATTATGAAATGTTCCTGGTTCACTCTACAGAGTCCATTTGAAAGACAGTTATACTAAATATGGGCTAAAAAAAATCTATACAAAATGCTTTGTAGCGACTGCAAACAGAAATCCTTCTAAATTTTTAAATCTTGAAATTTTATTGCATATAAGGGTAAAATCAAACCGGATGGTGCTATACACACACTCACCTCAATGATTAATGGAACTCTGGAATTAAATGTATACTTGAAATATAAGGAAAATTAATAATTGAAATTTCATGGAATATTTTCAGATACTAATTTACAGTATTTTGACTGGACTATCCCAGGAAATGGCTGTAATAATGCTTTTGCATCATGACTGGTTTTATGTCTTTCTCTTTATAACTGTGCATTTCAGAGGCAAAGTGATGATGTTATAGGCATCCGACTACCTATAACGCATGTGCATACTCCATTTCAAGTTGCAGAGCAGCAGTGAAAGTGCTCAGACAAATGAGCTGTAGGAGAAATCCAAGCCTAAATAAAGGCTGAATGAGTGGAGATCAGCAGAGCATGTCTGGGAGACCAGACCTTAGGGCTTGTTACCACTGCTTCTTCTCCAGCTGTCACAGTAAGACAAGGGGATGCCATGTTCATATCTACCATGCTCTGAATCAGATTTGTGCCAAGTCTGAAGACAAAGTTATCTTGTAGCCCCTAAATCCTAGCACGCTTTGTGACCTTATTAATTTCTAAATACATTAAGCTACAGATCATTTAGTGACTAGTCAAATCATCATTAGGTGACTTATAAAAACCTTTTTCCTCTTAGATTTTTACAATTGTTCTAGAAAATTGAGCCAAAGTCAACTTCTTAGTAATTTGGCCAATATATTGAATAGAAAGTTATCAGCATTATTTATTCAAGACAGAATCTTTATATTTACCAGAAGAACTCTTGCTAGGCATGACAGCAGCAATCAGGGTTTTTAATGGGTCTTTCTAAAAGCATATAATTTTTAATATCTAATAGCACTGAGTTGTAATAGACATTTTCCAGACTTTAATAGCTACAAGAAAAGAATTCACAGACACTGTTGGTCTTCTTACCTTCCATAAATCATAATACCTTCAATTTACAGATAAAATGCATATCGTTTTGCATAGTACAGTGTAAATAACTATGTATACACCAGTGAAGCACATAAACTCAGTTACTTAGATAGACTTTGGAGCAGTCATAAATGCTTTAATACCCCAAATAAAGGCATTTGTTAAAAATATCTTCTTAAAATAATTACATAATATTACAAATATAATCTATATTTTAATACATATTTTAATATATTCATATACATTAAAATACACACTGTATACACATATACATACACATATCCTTTATAGGAAATCTATACATACAAATACACTTATGGATGTATGTATGCATATTCATATGTGTGTGCATTTGTGTGCATATATATATATATATATTAAAAAAAAAAAAAGATATGCTCACATAGGGCTGAAGCATAAAAAAAGGATATGACTGTTGTAGTTTCATCCCAGCCAGCAGCTAAGCACCATGCAACCACTTTCTCACTCCTCCCTCCTCGGTGGGATGGGGAGGTGGAGGAGCAGGAAAAAGAGAAAACCTAGTAGGTTAATATAAGAACAGTTTAATTACTGAAATAAAATATAATAATATTAATCACAGTAATGAAAAGGAAGGTAACAAACTACCTGCTGATCAATGACCAGCCAGTCCCTGAGGAATGATCATGCTCCCCTGGTCCAGTTTATATACTGAGCATATTCCTATGGCATGGAATATCCCTTTGACTAGTTGAGGTGAGCTGTCCTGGCTATGCTCCCTCACAGCTTCTGGTGAACTTCCTTGCTAGCAGAGCATGGGAAAATGAAAAATTCTTGACTTAGGATAAGAACTATTTAGCAACAACTAAAACTTTACTGTGTTTTCAACATTATTCTCATAGTAAAACCAAAACGCAGCACTGTACTAGATACTGGCAAGAAAATTAACTCTATGCTAGCTGAAATTAGGACAATGACAGCTATGAAGATAGTTTAACTGGTAATTTGAGAGCCTTTCCTTCCCAAATGCTACATCTATGTCAATTTTTAAAGCAGTGAACATGTTTGTGTATATATATGTATGTAAATGTCCTTTTTACATCTAGTTTTCTAAAATTTTTCTTGCAACTTGAGCCACTGACTGATTGTTCAGTGGTTTAGCAGATATATTGTATGCACCAATCATCAGAGCAGCTAAACTTATACTGAAATAGTTGTACCTATCATAGCTAGTTTATTGTTTCTACTATTCTACAGATGACTGAGGATCTTGCTGGTTCAATAGTCAAAACTCCTATTTAATTGCTCAAAAATGATCTGGAGGAACAAAGGCAACAGTACAATACTTTTATTTTACTATTTCCACTCTCTCACTGGAGAATCTCCTTTTGACTTTTCTAAAAATTACTCTCTTGCAGGTGCTCTCATTCTAGATAATTCCTGCTAACTACCTCTTCTTTGTTAAAGAAACCACACAGAACTACCCATCTTAAGCAACCTCCTGCAGATCCATTATTTCCTTTGTAAGAATTTCTTTATTACATTCATATCTCATTTGATATTTTCCTCTTTTCAGTCTAGTGATGGCATTTTAAAAAAACAAATTTAACGACACTGGTGTCTCTAAACATTCATATTTATTTTGAGAACATGTACCATCTCTTTATTTACTTTTTTATTACTGTCATTTGGGAATTGATCCGGTATACTTCAATATAGCTCCTGTGTAGTCTTTAATGTGTTTTCTTGATAAATGAGATAAGGCCTTTGCTGTTATAAAGTCAGCATTTTTTTCAACTTAGAAGTTATAAAAAGCCTAGAGGTGAGACTTCCTCTTAAATTTCAGTAAGTGCAGCTTTCTTAGGTCATTAGATTTACTGACCAGCTACACAACTTTTTGCCAGCATTTGTCAGAATAATTTCCCTAGGAAAAAATACAGCAACAGTCTAAACTGCTCTGTTAAGGAATGTCCCTCCAAACCATCCAGTTGCTGTCTTCCAAAGACACACTGTGCTCTTCATCCCTAAATGCAGAAGAACAGTGAAAATTAGTTACAACTGCTGTCAAAGAGTTTTCTCAGTAGCTCAATGTTAGAAGGTTATGGTTAACAGTTAATTGGTCATTAATTGCTTGAGATTGCTAATGATTTTATGATGCTTTACTTCAGTGAGATATAAAATATTCATCAATGGCACAAGAAAAATGTCTTAGCTTCCCTTTTCTTAACTTTCATGTAATTTAAGTGGGTAATGACTGGATTAATCTTACTTTGCCACGGATTTCTAAAATCAGTATGAATGAAAGTTGCCAGTTGCAAATAAATAAAAAATACAACTGTGGGTTCAGACTTCACAACTGCATGCAGACAGTGCAATTTTGTGCACTCACATTTTCTTCTCCCACAGGGCTTTTTGAAAGACTTACTGCAATTCTGAACTTCCAGTTTTTATCATGATTTGACCTTTTTTTTTTTTTTTTCCTCACTTCTCATGTTCACTGTAATAAAAATTAACATAGATGTGGCATGATGAGAAAGCAAGGCTTTAAAATCATAGAATTATAGAATGGTTTGGGCTGGAATGGACCTTAAAGATCATCTAATTCCAACTCCGCTCTCATGGGCAGGGACACCTTCCACTGGATCAGGTTGCTCAAAGCCTCATCCAACTTGGCCTTGAACACTGCCAGGGAACAACTTATTTGGGCAACCTTTTCCATTGTCTTACTACCCTCACATTAAAGAATTTATTCCTAATATCTAATATAAACCTGCCCTCCTTCAGGTTAAAACCATTACCCTTCACGCTATCACTAAGATCTTTCCTGTTGGCCCTTTTTAAGTACTGGAAGAAAATCACATTTTATGGCTTATGAGCTTCGATGCTCCTGCCCAGTGACAGCATGAAGATTTTATATTAATTGTGGAAAAATGTGTTTATATACACCAAAGCCTAATACAAACGTTAAATTGACAAATTTTCTGATATTTGAAGTGAAATTGTTAGGTGAATGGCTAACTAGCTGTAAGATTGAATATGTGACTCTCATAATTCTATGGCAATAACCCCCTGGAGACAACCCTTGAGGGGTTATTCTCACTCATTAGTAAGCATCCACTATACGACAATCAGTTTAATATTTAGAGGAAATCAATATTTCCAAGCCCAAGGTACATCTCATAGTTTCAAAACTTGCTAGAAGATGAATATTTAAGATTGAATGCCAATTTATACAACACTGTCACTTTATCTAGTATGGTGTTTACGTAGCTGATTTTCTACAGTCAACATTTTCAACAACTGAATACTTTCCACACTTAGCCAAAAAAATTTAATGGAGAACATCTAAAAAAATTAACAACACTGTTATTTTTAAGAGGAAAAATCATAGTATTTTACAGTGAATAACTTGGTGAATTTACCCTGTTGTGGTTTTTTGTTTTCTTATTTATTTTTTTTTTCCTTACAGATATATTACCATTTTCTATAATGCATTGGTAAAATTCATTATATACAGTTTTGGTGATCTATTTAAATATTTATCTACCCATTAAATATCCATATTTCATGTTGGATATTTAAAATTCAAATTCATTCAGCTATTGCCATGTGTAGTTTCTGTGCTTTGAATGAGTGAATAAACTCAATTTGGTATTGAAAAGAGATATTTAAAGGAAAAATAGAGTCAAAGAATCTTTCCTGAGAAAATAACACCTGAGGAAGAGGCTTCAGAAAATGGAGTGAAGGAAGTATAGACTATTATAAACATTCCTTCATTTTACTGGCTTTCCTAGAGTCAACATTACTATTTAAAAAAGAAAGTTATTTCGAATTTTATTGGCTGTATTCACTGGTGACATTAAACTTTTATGCATCTCATTCAAGAAACAGTAAAATGGGACAATCAAATGCCTCCCTGTGTGGTTCACTTAATTGTCCATGCAAAGGCATGAGTAAATTCACAAAACTTGGTTTTGGTTTGTTGTTTGGTTTGGTTTTGGTTTCGGGGGAAAAGGAAAAGGAAAAATTCTCTGTCTTCAAAGCAAAGCATCCATCATCATGTTCTGTGTCAATTTTGCTGTAGGAACTTGAGCATGGAAAATTAAAATTAGAAATAAAACTGTATTATTAAAAACCTGATGGAAAGCAAAACAAAAGACTGGTTGCACAGCTCATAATTGGGTTTCAATTTTAAGTAAGTTATCAAACTAAATTTTTCAGTTTTCCATGTTCTGGAAATAAAATACAGATTTTAACTCTCAGTTTTTCAGAATACCCTTTCACTCCAGTAAAACTGCATGGTGGTTTTTTTCAGTTTCTAAAATGTCTTTTTTTGGTTTGTTTGTTTGCTTGTTTGTTTGTTTTTGTTTTGTTAGTGGGAAACATAATTATGGATTTTTGTGTGAAGAACAAATGGGTCATGTCTTGACACAGATGATAGGTGTATTTCTACCCTCAAGTCTCTATTCCAGATGTGAAGCTACTATTACATTTAGTTTATTTTAACAAATAAAAAACAAACAAACAAACAAAAAAATCCATGAGTTTTTTATGGAAATGCACCAGAAAGATTCATTCTCAGGTAAACACAGAGCTTGAAAATGTTGATTAACAGATTCTTACACTGGAAAATACTGGACAAATTCACAGATAGATGTACTTATAGCATAAATACTAACCATTCTATACCGTTTCATTCCAACCATTTATTTTTAAGATAGTAAAATAAACCTTTTAAAAATTCCCTAAACTTAAACCAGAAGACTAAAATTAAATATACACTTTCAACAAGACCATATAATTAATTTGCAAGTCTTTCAACATAGATTAAAATTTATTTCTATCTACATAAATCTTTTTTACTTGTTTCATATATGCATTTAACAGTTTTCAGATTAGAAAATTGTAGTGCTTATAAAGCAAATATTATTGTAATTTTATTTTTTCAATGAAGAAAATAAGAGATTTGACTTACTAAATATCTGGGTTTATATGAAGTGTGTTTCATTTCTGCCTTTATAAGATTACTGACAGTTTATTAGCAAACGTATATTGAAGTTGCATCTAACTAAGCTGCATACAGGCAGTAATCAATTATATCCATTTCAAAGCTTCCCAGATATCATGGTGCCTTAACATGGTACATTGGTGCTCCAGTACTTTTATACCATTCAGAGATTTCCAAATTGTATATGGAAATGGCTTCTCTTATAAACTTACATCAAGAATTAAAAGCCTCACAATTAGGTTCAAAAAATAACTAAGGAAAATAACTTTTTCTGCTCTATTTCCCTGTTTTTGTGCACTTCCTACTTTTTATTGGAAAAAAAAAAAAAAAAAAAAGAAAACTATTCTACCATATCTAAAACTTATACAATACTTTATAATCTATCTATAATGATAAGCAACTTTATGGTCTGAGCTATTAAGAAAAATGTAACAAGATAGCATACATAACTATTTTGTATCTCCACATTCTTTTAAAATCTATGAATAGAGCTATCACTTAGATAAATATTTACACTAGAAGGTGTACAATTAAAAATTCACGTAGTACTAACACACCCCAAATATGTGTAATATACTGGTATGATTCAACGAATGAACCTGTGTGAAAAATGTATGGTATACTTTGAAGGCAACTTTGAGTAAATTTAACAGTTGAAAAAGGTCATGAAAATCAAACACAGAAGATAATCCACATACACAGGACTGAAGGGAAGGAAGACAAGACTAGCATCATAAGTTGATGTCTAGTGTTTGCAATCAATATTTTTGTGTGTAAATGAAGTGATGTTGATAGATATTACATTTTATTTAGAGAAGCTGCAAACATTAAATTAATTGCATCAAAAAAATCACTTAGATAAAAGTTTGAACAGAAGTTGTACAATTCTAGTAAACCTGTGCTATGAGTTGGAGTGAACAAGAACTGTTTTTAATACTTGAGTATCTTACCTCTAACGTAATGTTTAAAACTTTCTCTAGTCTGGATATTCAAAATGGATTTTAAAATTTCAACTGTTAAACCATTTTGCTACAGAAGTTTTGGAAATAAATAGTACATGTTAAGCACCTTTTATTGATTGAATAGCTCAAGGAACATGGTTTGTTTTGTTTTGTTTTTTATTGCTTTTGATATTCTATGGTGAAAATAAAAGGAATAAAGAATTAAGAAAATAAAAGATTCAGGAGAATCTTGATGTGAAGCATGAATAAGTCAGGTTTTATAAACTCTAATCTGTACAATTTACATACTGAGAAATATCCCTACAGCTGCCTTTTTTTTTTTTTTTTTTTTTAAATTTTTTTTTTTTTTTTTTTTTAAACATGATAAAATATTAATTATATGAAGAAACAAAATGAAACAAAATGCAGGTATTTTAAATTTTGATTTGCATTCAAGTTGCATGTTAAGACCTCTCTAAAAGTCATTTCTGTCTCTTTTATCACAGTAATCTACTCTGCAACAGCACTCTTGTTAGATTTCATTGTTCTCTGCTGACAGAGATAGGAAGCTCTGTTACCTGAGAGAGTGGCCATACCCCATTGGGTGGTCCTTTTGTTTTTCTTGGCAATGGCAATACTGAATACCTCCAACATATTAAAATCACAGCACCAAGCTTACATTTAATATTTACAGTCAGATATAAATGGTGCCTAGAGAGGGGAATGATGTTAAAATCCCTGGAAAATTCAAGAGAAGTCCATAAAGCTTTAGCTTTGTGAGGCCAGAGATTGTAAAGGGAAAGAATTGCATTGACTTCTCTAAGAACATGTTAAGTTCACCAAGAAAGGTTCACAGGAAATGTGATAGACCCAACCTGTGAAAGTGTCTCCTGCACCCATGAGCTTCCTGTGTGCAAGCTAAGTCTGTGTTAAGGTACTACTTGGAGCCTATGGTGGCATCTTTGCTAGAAGTGTACTGCAGAAGTGTTAACTTCTATGCAGGTGCTGTGCAATCAGTAGTTTTATTTGGCTTACTAAGCAACATCGTACATCAACTGGCATCATAAGTGAATTTGCAGATGCTTATATTCCATGCTAACTAAGATTAAATTGCAGTGTATGAAACCGAAATGAAGATGTATCTTTGCACCATGTGTATCAGCAATAGCGTGGCCAGCAGGGACAGGGAAGGGATCTGACCCCTGTACTCGGCACTGGTGAGGCCGCCCCTCGATTCCTGTGTTCAGTTTTGGGCCCCTCACTATAAAAAGGACACTGAATGACTCGAGCGTGTCCAGAGAAGGGCAACGGAGCTGGTGCAGGGTCTGGAGCACAGGTCGTACAAGGAGCAGCTGAGGGAACTGGGGGTGTTTAGTCTGAGGGGAGACCTCATCGCCTTCTACAGCTACCTGAAAGAAGGTTGCAGAGAACTGGAGATGAGTCTGTTTAATCAAGTAATAAGCAATAAGACAAGAGGGAATGTCCTCAGATTGCATCAGAGTAAGTTTAGACTAGATGTCAGGAAGCATTTCTGTACAGAACGGATTGTTATGTGTTGGAATGGACTGCCCAGGTGGAGTCCCCATCCCTGGAGGTGTTTAAGAGTTGCGCTGACATAGGACTTAGGGATATGGCAGAGTTGGGAACTGTCAGTGTTAGGTTAATGGCTGGACTAGATGATCTCCAAGGTTCTTTCTAACCTAGATGATTCTGTGATTCTGTCATCCTCTGTTGACTACTAACCAAGTGATTGGCACCATACTCCAGATGTAAAGCTTAGAGAAGCTGGGGAAAAAGCCTAGCAAGAGTAGGGATGCCTGGGGAAAAAAAAAAAAAAAAAAAAAAAAAGCCCAATTTTAGTCTGTTGCCTCTGGGTTGCTCGTTAGCATGAATATGGGAAGTGTGGAGGTGTCGTTTGTTCTCCATGTATGCTGTTCTGCCAACACCGCCCAGAAAACTGAAGATGTCTGTGGTGCTCCTGTCCTCATCTGGGCAGGGATGTTTGAATGTGTTACTCTGAATATTGCAGGTCCCAGTGGGAGGAAGTATCTAGGAGTAAGCAAACATTTGTGGCAGTAATGAAAGGGCAGATTAAAACTGTTTTGTGGTCAAAGGTAATAACATCTTTTTTAAAGAGTTTCCAAAATATCAAGATGGGTGCAGGGGGTAATAGATGTTACTGATTTTATTATCAACTGAAATTAAATTGTGTTTGATTTTAATGTAAGTATAGAATTAAGAGATATTTTAGTGAAAATCATTTTACATTTATTGTATATTGAATCTAGCAACTGACTGCTACTCTAAAATCCCCTGTACAGCCCCATACCAAGGCCGAAGGGATTGGTCATAATTGTTTAGTAGGAACGGTTAGAACCTAGGTAACAAAACACAAGATGATTTGTAAACTGATTTATAATACATATATAGGACTAGAAGAATGCAAGTAGTTGTCAAGGTCCAGGATTAATGGGACTGAGGGAAGTAACCGTAACAGCTTGCAAGTACCTGCCAAGAAAACTATGCCCTTAAGCAAAAGGTAATTCCAACAGGGGGAGATCGCGACCACCATGGACCACCTACTC
Organism: Athene cunicularia; assembly: GCF_003259725.1. NCBI lineage: Eukaryota > Metazoa > Chordata > Aves > Strigiformes > Strigidae > Athene > Athene cunicularia. Next base: position 80,490,924 of record NW_020799095.1, on the reverse strand, counting down.
ACATTACACCCCAGACCCATTTCTAGACATTTCTAGCCTTTACTGTGCAGAATCAGAAATAAGAGGAGAATATGTTAACGATTTCTTAGAAATGTTATGTTATGTTATGTATGAATACTTAATGAATACATATGAGGAAGTAAAGTATGTATGAGTAAGTTCTATATAAGGTGTGTAATTCTGGTGCCTGGTAGGTGTTGTTGGTGAGAACACTCCCCTACATGTCCGGCCATCAATAAAGAAGTTTCTGCTTATCTGCATCAAATTGGTGTCGATAAATTCTTATTCCAGATTTTCGGTAACATAGAAGGAGTACTACTATCCTCTGTACTTCTTGTTGAAGTGGAATGAGATAGTATCTTAACAAATCATTCTCTTAGCAATGGGTCTGATTTTGTTCAGAGGTACCTGGAAACTCATATATTTTTGCATGCAGATTCCCAAAATACCTGTAATCTTACCCAATAAGTTGCTTAGGGTGCCACCACCCAGGATGAGTTTGTTTCAATTAGAAGCAGGAAGGAGCATAACATCCTTTAACAGGTTGAAAGTCTATAGTTATAGAAGACAGAACACAGCTTTGAAGCTTCCTAAAATGTCACCTGGGATGATCATGTGTATGCTCCTCAGCCTGCATTCAGTGATGTTGTTGTCCATGCTAACAGTGTGGAGCTCCACCACGTTCCCCCTGCCCAGGAATTATTGATCTTGCGCTATGAAGATGTGAGCTTTCTGTCTGAGCTCTTCCTTGTGTTTAAATGAAGGGATGAGCTGAGAAAGTGATTTGTCTAAGCTAGGTATATGCAGAAGCATTCTCAGACACTGGGGTCAATGTGCATTTTTAGAGACGGGGATTTACTTTCAATGGGGAAAGCCAGTGGTCCTGATGCTGGCTCTCTACAAGTAGCTCAAGCATCAGACCTTTGTGCCTGCTTTGGGGAGAATGCCGATCTGTCTCTGACTGTATGTTGCCCTGAAGGTAACTGCTGTCCCGAGGCTTTAATTCCTTTGGTAGCTCTCACTCACCTGCTGGCTGGTTAATTGAATGTGCAGCCTAGCAAGTCTGAATTTCCCACTTTCCATTGTAAACATCTAAATTGGGCTAGATGACATTTACTTGCCCCTCCACAGTCATGAGTTCACAAGAAACTGAGAAAAGTGTCTTTACATGGATTGACTTCAATCACTGGTGCCAGAAACAATTTCATGATGATGGCATCTACAACCACAGCTAAAAGACTGAATGGCAGTTAACTAGATGGTGTTATAGCAGAGACTAAGCACAGATAAACTTTGTTTTGATACCTAAAAGTGGGTGGAGAGGCTTATTAAGAGGGACTGGGATTAGTAAAGACAACTTGACAAATACTAATAATTTCTAGCGTACTTAGTGTAGTGTTGTAAAAAAGACCAGTGTCTGTTAGTTTTGTATACATGGGGGAAGCTCTTAGTTGATTACCAGGACTTTTGTGTGCATTGCAAAAGCAACACAGCATGATGACAGTAATAAGACTACATGTGAATTTAAGCATTCTGGTCAGCTTTAGCTACATCCTTTAGCACAGAATATATTTTGGGTGACAAGGAAGTTTTTCAAAATTATGGCATTTTGAAAATGAGTCTACAATACCCCTCAAAACCTTTTTTTTTTTTTTTTTTTTCCTCTGAAAATTGTTTTCCTAAACTCTACTATGAGCTGATAGGAATGATGAGTACAAACTAGATTAAAAGACTCTGTGGAGAATATTTTCTAACAAGACCTTTTCACAGGGAATTTACATGGTAAAGAGAAGTAACAGAGAAGCTTGGTTAATGTCCTTGGAGACCAGGAGTCGGGAGCCACTGTGCCATTTACATAATATTTCCTCCCAGTGGAATATGTGTTGATTTATAGAAAGCACTTAAAATAAATTGTTCTAATCTATTTCAACCATATAATCTCTCTGATATAAAGCTTGCTTTAAATCTCTCTCTTGTCCCATTCTGAACGACCTTATATTCATAAAAGTGTTTAAAGGTTTTAAATTTAAGATGCAACAATAGCCACCTGATGAGTTCTGGACAGAATCTAATGAATTGAGTCTAAGCAATTGCAAGGAAGATACAGAGCCCCTGAATCAGATTTCTAATATTTAGTGCACTCATAACTCCTGCCTCTTATTTTAATGGAGGTGGCAATATTAATTGAACCAGGCTCATTAGAAAATGAACTTACAGTACTTCTAACACTTATCACTGTACAGAAAGAACAATCACTGTCTTGGTGCACCTACACTCTTTTTGTTCCAGAGACATTAATTACTTTGAGATTAATATAATTAAATGTGCAGTATATATTTTACTATGGATAATAAAATAATTTTAAAAAAAGATACCCTCCCTATGACATAGAACGCACACCCCACTAAGAAAACAATCTTTAAACCTACAGTAAGTTTCTCTGTAGCTGATTCAAGTCAATCTTAATATTTATGTATCAAGTGGACCTTGGAGACCAATATGTGCAAGTGATATAGATAGTTAGTTAGATAGATAGATAGATAGATAGATAGATAGATAGATAGATAGATAGATGATAGATAGATATAGATATAGATGATGATATAGATATAGATATAGATATAGATATAGATGATGATATAGATATAGATATAGATGATGATATAGATATAGATATAGATGATGATATAGATGATGATATAGATATAGATGATGATATAGATGATGATATAGATATAGATATAGATGATGATATAGATATAGATGATATAGATATATAGATGATATAGATATAGATATATAGATATAGATGTAGATATAGATAGACATAGATATAGATGATGATATAGATGATGATATAGATATAGATGATGATATAGATGATGATATAGATATAGATATAGATATAGATATAGATATAGATATAGATATAGATATAGATATAGATATAGATATAGATAGATAGATATAGATAGATGATATAGATATAGATATAGATAGATATAGATATAGATAGATATAGATATAGATATAGATGATATAGATATAGATATAGATATAGATATAGATATAGATATAGATATAGATATATATAGATATAGATATAGATGATATAGCTATAGATATATAATTTTTTTTTTGTAAAGAAGTATAACAACATTAGGTTCAGTAGTGAAATTATAAGTAAGATATTCCCTTAAAAGACTAGGGTTAATTTAATGAGGAATCCTGATCTGGATTTCTACTGGGGTAGAAATGATTACTATGTAGATGTTAGCATTGTGTCTGTACTCCTTACCACTTTAGATCTATGCTTAATGCTCTTCCCATTTACCTTTAAAGCAAAAGTCCTATATAATATTACTAATTTCTAAAAGTTGTAGCATCAATCATTGCGCAAAAGTTCTCTAAGATGACATGGATCAGAAATGCTGAATATTTTAACAAAACTACTGAGCTTCTATGTAATTAACTCAGTGGTATATTGACTTTTTCTGAGCTCTGCCAGTGCCTGGCCCCTGTGTTCATCCATAGCAGTATCAGAGAGGAAAACATTTCTCTCTACTAGGAAAGGAAAGAATAGCATGTCAGATAACATGGTGAATTTTTTTCTTCCTCTGCTTAGTTTTTACAGAGCTACTATATTTCCTAGTATCTAAGGGCAAAGGTTTTGCTTTATAGATAGCTATAGCAGTGTTGGAAACAGCTACTTCAGTGAGAATTGCAATAACTTTTTCCAGCATCCCAACCTCACAACAAGCTTTTTGAACATTTTACTTTCAAGCTCCAGGGGTTTATTGCTTTGTCCCAATCTGAATTCTTGAGGAATGCAAAACAAAAGAAATACAGCAGGTCTTGTTTAGGCAGAAGAATTACTCAAATAATAGGTTAAAAAAATAAGATTCAGTATCAAAATGTTTCTCATATACTTGCTATGCTTCCCTCACTCTCCACCACCCCTGAGCAAATCCATTTTGATTTATAAATCAAAAGTCATGCATTTTGAAAGTACAATAGAGATGTATTTAAAAACACTAGTCTATTTTAAAATATATAGATTCCAAATGAATTCTCTATACTTAAAATGATTACTTCAATTCCACTGGTAATATCTTTAGGACGAGAATGAACTTTTGATGTACATTCACTATACAGGGTATCCACAGTGAAATTCTTCTGTAAGCTTTACAATGGTAAATGCACAACAGTTCAGAAGGACAGCATAAAACTCAAGTTCACTTAAGGGCTTCTTGGGCTCTCCATTCTGCATGCACAGGCTTTACTTTTCTTGTTTTCCTTTGCAATTTGAAAGCTTTTTTTTTTCCCGTGTGGAATTAAAGAAATTATGCTATGTGTATGAAAAGCATACAAAAGAAAGAAAAAAAAACCAACATGTATGCATATACGCATATGTCAAGGGATGTTTAACCATTTTTGGATAGAAATTTGGAAATAAAGTATTTGAATAAATAATGTTAATCTAAATGCACATACAGAAAACTTAAATACTTTAAAATCCAATTGTAACTGAAGGTTCACCATAACACAAAGGAAAATCTGAAACATTTTAACTTATGAAAATAAATTTAAACATAATAAATGTTCTCGCATAACTAACTAGATTAGCTTTCTCCAATGAGAAAGAAAACAGACCTGATCTCTCATCCTCAAAGCGATATATGTAACTATTGAAATATTTAACATTTAAGTAGCTTACAGAATTACAGTATGAAAACCATATAGAAATATATAATATGAATGTAAAACTAAGCAAATCTCTTCATAATAGCTTACACTTTTTTTCCTTCTTTACCTTCATATTTTGTGTATGTAAATCTCCAATTATGAAGCAGCAAAACTGTGGTTTAAATGTGGTAAACAAATTTACTACATCATTATTGTTTCAGCTCTGTGAATTAAAAATAAGGGAAATGTTTTATTCGTATGTATAGAATGGATAATCAAGCTACAAAAGTCAACACTAGTAAATAGTATTAAGTCAAACATGGAAACAGTAATAAAAAGAAAAATCACTGTAAGAAGTTCTGATTGCATGTGCTAGGAAAAGTTTATCAAATCTCATGTTGGAGGACAAAAGTCATGGAGAAACACAGGACCCACATTAGGAAGTTCCTGCATGAGTATTTTTTACAGGACAATTAGAGCAGTGGCTGTAGAGTGTTTATCTACACTTCAATGCAGAGGAAAACTGCATAGGATCAGTCTATATTCAGTAGAGTAGTATCATTATATATTGCAAGTATAACCCTTGATAACTATTTGTTGCCAGTTTCATACATCTTGACATGTTAGATTTACATTTCCAAAATGTTCATGTACACAAGCACTTTCAAAATAATTTAATCAATGACCACATAAGAAAACATTAGCACATGGAAATCTGATCCAAAGAAGATGAGTCAGTATGTTGACAAGGTAATGCTTCTTACATTTCCTTAAGCAAAGATGAAATAGATAAGCTACTACGATTTTTTAAATGTGAAGGAAAGTAAAGCTAGCCTGGCTGGTATGTTTTCCTGTAGCACTGGAAATAAGAGAAAAGGTGAAAGGATTTACAAGAAAGGTTTTGACACAAAACTAGTTTCCAGAACACATGAGAACAAGACTAATGGATCGAGTACTTTTTACATTAATGTCTTTTGAATCTTTGTTATTGTTAACCCGTATATTGAGTGAGATATTCTATTTGCACAATGTCCAATAGTCATGCTAAGATATGAAATAAATAGCAAAATGCTTTTCATTATTCATTTTTCATTGTCATTAAAACACTAATATCAGTAAGGGCTGTACAAAATTAGGAAACATGTTTTTCTGGTATCTTTGAATTCATGCATTTCTTTTTATTTTCTTTCTAATCTCAACAGCAGAAATATAGCCTGGATTTTCAAAGTCAAGCCATGATTACTTCTTGTTCTCAGATGCTTTCATACCTAGGTTTTTACTCTATGGAAATGTAACATAGGTGTGATTTTAAACATAAAGACAGGTGAAGCAGCTTCTGACACATACAATGCAATTTCCCTTATGATGCCTATTAGTTTTTTAACAGCTGTATGAACTTGAAGCAGAACATTACCTTTATCTTTGAACAGTAACATAAACTTGTGGTGGTGTTCTTCCCACCCAACCTGACCTGTATTTCCCATAACCCTGTTCAAGTGTTAACCACCGGTGGCAGGCATAATGGATGTGTCTGGTTGTCATAGCTGCATCTGGCTCAAAGTGGATTTGGAGGGAGACAGAAAACAACACAATATCCAAGGGCTAATTTGAACAATACACCCACTTAACCACGGTGCTGGTCAATGTCCAACTCAAACCAAATTTGGAAGAAACTAACACCTGTACTCAGTATGTAAATATGACTATAGGTCAATTACCTTACTCCATAAATACTGGACAGCCCAGGGCCTGTTGAGCTCTCCTCCACGGCAGTGGGCTGCACACCAGGATCTCTCCCTGAGCAGGATGCTTCTCAAGGATACTTCTCAAGTTGACAGAGTCTTTGCCACAACAGATTCGCAGTAGGTGATTAATAGCATGCTAAATTTTGAATTTCTAAGTGATATAAAGGATTGGTTGTGCACATATAACCTTATAGACATACTCGACTAAGTCTGGAACTAAGTCTGGATCCAGACTCACCTGAATTCCCTTCTGAGAAAGACTTTAGAATGCAAGGGGGTCCTTTCTGAACCTCATAACTCAACAGGACAGTCTCCCTGACAGTTTTGTCTGACCCTGTCCTCTAAGCAGTGAATAATGAAGTATACCTTGCCATCTAATCTTGTTAAACCACTGTCACATTTATTATCAAACTTCTTTAAATTGCTGTTTTATATCAATAAACATATTGCTACTTCTCTCTTAAAGTGAAGTGTGTCACTCCATCTCTGTCAAAACTAAAAAGAGCTAGTCATGACTATTGCTAAACTGAGACACTGTGAATGAGGCATTGAGTTATTAAAGTGGAACAACAATCTGCATATAGCCTGAGTGTGCTACTGTGGCCCATTTCTGTAAAGACAACACTGGAATACAGCTGCTTTAATTCAGTTATTTAAAAGGAAGATACCTAAATTTGAACTAGTCACTCAACACTTCCTGTCAGTCAGATGAGAGAAGCAGGTACATGCAGAGATGAGTCATTTAATTTATTTTAGATGCTATTTTTGTGGATGACTCACCTTCTTACAACAGGTGTTTCAGTCCACTGACTATAAAGGCAACCTAGGGCAGTTAGCTCAAACTTTGATGTCTAATTGTTAGATATTTAAGGTTAAGTAGGACTGATCTCATCCTTTATGACTGTAATGTTCTTTCTTGTAAACCTTCCCCCCATGGCTCAGCTGTTCATGCTCCAAAGATCAACAGAGCATCTCTAATATGGCACATGTTCCTCTGACTCAGGCTGCCAAAAAAACTCATAAATTGTGGGAAGGAGCTGTGAGAAAGCCTGTAGGTAGACCAATGAAAGAATTATGGGTGGAGATAGACCATGAATGTGGGGAACATGAGTAACTCAAAGAATGAAGACTAAAAAGCATGAATGTGGAAGAATACAAGATCAGAAATGGAAAAAAATATATGAGCATGTTATATCATTGGATTTAGTGGATACTTTCAATTTATTGATATTACAGATCTGCTCCTGAGAGCAGTGGAGGCTAACCCACCGGAGGACAACCAGATGATCAGGCCAAGTCAGCATGGGTTTATGAAAGGCAGGTTCTGATTGACAAACCTGATCTCCTTCTACAGAGGATACCTGCTTATTGGATGAGGGAAAGGCTGTGGATATTGTCTACCTTGACTTTAGTAAGGACTTTGACATCGTTTCCCACAACATTCTCCTGGTGAAACTGGCTGCTCATGGCTTGAATGGGAACATGACACCCTAGGTAAAAAAAATCATTGGATGGCCAGGCCCAAAGAGTTGTGGTGAACAGAGTTAAATCTGGTTGGCAGCCAGTCCCGAGTGGTGTCCCCCAGGGCTCGGTTTTGGGGCCACTCCTGTTTAACATCTTTATTGATAATCTAGACGAGGGGATTGAGTGCACCCTCAGTCAGTTTGCAGATGACCCCAAGTTGGGTGGGAGTGTTGATGTGCTCGAGGGCAGGGAGGCTCTGCTGAGAGACCTGGACAGGCTGGAGCCATGGGCTGAGCCCAACTGGAGGAGTTTCCATAAGGCCAAATGCCGGGGGCTGCCCTTGGGCCACAACAACCCCCAGCAGCGCTACAGGCTTGGGGAGGAGTGGCTGGAGAGCTGCCAGTCAGAGAGGGACCTGGGGGGGTTGATTGACAGCCGGCTGAACAGGAGCCAGCAGTGTGCCCAGGGGGCCAAGAAGGCCAATGGCATCCTGGCTTGTGTCAGCAATAGCGTGGCCAGCAGGGACAGGGAAGGGATCTGACCCCTGTCCTCGGCACTGGTGAGGCCGCCCCTCGATTCCTGTGTTCAGTTTTGGGCCCCTCACTACAAAAAGGACATTGAATGACTCGAGCGTGTCCAGAGAAGGGCAACGAAGCTGGTGCAGGGTCTGGAGCACAGGTCGTACGGGGAGCGGCTGAGGGAACTGGGGGTGTTTAGTCTGGAGAAGAGGCTGAGGGGAGACATCACTGCCCTCTACAGCTACTTGACAGGAGGTTGCAGAGAGCTGGGAATCAGTGAGCCTCTGTAACCAAGTAATAAGTGAAAAGACAAGAGGTAATGGCCTCAGATTTCACCAGGAAAGGCTTAGACTGGATATTAGGAAGCACTTCTTTACAGAACGGTTTGTTGGGCGTTGGAATGGGCTGCCCAGGGAGGTGGTGAAGTCCCCATCCCTGGAGGTGTTTAAGAGTCGGGTCGACATAGCGCTGATGGATATGGTGTAGTTGAGAAGGGTCAGTGTTAGGTTAATGGTTGGACTGGATGATCTTCAAGGCCTTTTCCAACCTAGACAATTCTGTGATTCTGTAACCCTTCATCTCCTGGCTCATAGTTATCTGGCTAGCAAAGACTATTTGTGTCCTGATAAGAGACTGAAAGTTCTTAACAAGAGAGTAAGAATGCTAATTACTTCCTTAGTAGTCAGTTAAAACTTAAGTATCTTACGTGTTTGTAAGTCAGAAATTAATGTTCTAATACTTTTAATCCTAGTTTAGACACTCTTCATGTACAGTTCTAGATGCCTGAACATCTCTCAGAGAGGAATGTTAATATGGTTAGTGAATATGCTATCTACAGAAAAGTGTAAAACAGACCCTCTCATAAAGTACAGTTGAAGCTGATTTGACACATGTAATATGAAGCTTGTCAGACAGAACTTCAAGGGAGAAAAAAAAAAAAAAAAAAAGTGCAGAGAGCAATGAACCATCAGAGCATTTCTTACTGTGTTGTTTTCATCCTGACCTCCAGTTAGAAAATTGACATTTGAAATTGCTTCTCTTTAAACTGTCTGGGAGAGTGTTTGTGAGAGACTCGTGAGTATGTCAAGATGCAATGCATATGGCTGTTAGAATGAAAAGCAATTTGTAAGAAGCTCTTGCAGACTAAGAAATACCGTGCCCAATACATACTGAAGGACTGCAATAGAAGCACTTATCTCATTAGACTATAAAGACACCAGATCAATGTTTGTACCCTGCAACTTGACTGAATATGGAAACTTTCTATTAAGTTAATGAATATGCTGGTGAAAGTTCACAATATCTGTTAAGTGTCTGAACCGTTATAAAATTCTACTGATTGTTCAACAGTTTCTTTCCTTTGAAAATTTTCAACTCACCAGTTTTTGCTTTGGAATCTTTGTCATGCATATAAGGACGAATAGTTTTAACTTTTGTATGCTTCAACTCCTTATTTACCATGTTGCATTTGGGAAATGTTTGTGTTATCTTTCACTGGAGAGAGATACTTTTGTGTTGGCTTGTCAAACAAATGCATTTCACTCCAGCTGACTCTCAGCATTTCTTGGCCATCCATTTCTTAGTGCTAAGTAATCCTTCAGAGCCAATATTTTCTGCCAGCACTCTGCCATACTGTAATCTTATATTGTTACATACTAATTACTTCGTTTAAATAGTAAGAGCAAGAAGAATGATTTTTTTTTTTTTTCATAAGACCACAAAGGTCACACTATTCTGTACACAGGTGTATTACTATTTTATTAAAATAGAAGATCTTGGGGGTTTTGTGGGTTTTTAAATTTTTTTTTTATTTATTTTTTTCTTGCTAAATGTCAGTATGTGTGATAGTAGTTTTGGGTAGCAACACAAGCAGCAAGTCTTTTATGCTGCACAGCATGTCTGATGCTTTTTCGAAACAATTAGTGTTCCACTAATGGCATGAATATCAAAAATTGAAATTGCAGTATTAACCTGCTCACCCCTCACCACTTTTTGCATTTCCTTAGGTTATTAGCAACAAAAAGTTTATCCAATATTTTGTTCTTGAAAACTCATGTAACTGCAGTATATTTTGGTAGATTTTCATAAGGGTAAAAGGTTGAGCAATTAGAAATAGTAAGTAGTGAATGCTGTTAAAACACTGTAAAAACATTTATCTAAGATTAAGGACTGATTTATTTATATTTATGGTGTGTCATCATTTAGATATTTAACTATTGTAATATGGGTTTACTAATATATTTTAGAGTTTGAAGAACATTTTTTTGTTAACAAGGTCAGATATGACCTGGATCATCTAACCTGATATTTGCCTCGTTTTAGAGAGAAACATGAGATCACTGGTATTATCAAGATTGATATTCTCTCTATATTGCAGATGATTTCATTTATGATTTCATTTCCTTATGAACTGCTCTTCAGGATCAGTAGCTATGGCAGACTCAGTAGTGAATTTATTCATTTCAGCAGGGAGAGAGAAGCTGGGGATTATAGTAGAATGTTTTTAACATTAAAATAAAACATGACGACATGTCTGTTCCAGGGACAAAGAGAGACTGATAAACTCCATGCCCTTTCATCCTATTAAATGTTTTATACCATCTGTACTTAGTTTCCTTAGGAAAAAAAAAAAAAAAAAAAAAAAAAAAAAAAAA
>NW_020799095.1:80461802-80478563 GCF_003259725.1 Athene cunicularia | reverse complement strand
TCTTTTCTTTTCTTTTCTTTTCTTTTTTTCTTTTTTTTTTTCTTTTCTTCCTCTGCCTCTGCCTCTGCCTCTCCCTCTCCCTCTCCCTCTCCCTCTCCCTCTTCCTCTCCCTCTCCCTCTCCTCACCCTGCCCCTGCCCCATACCTTTTAATTTATTTTTAGCATTTAGTCAGTGTTCTCCCATTACTGCAGCTTTATTTTTATGTTTTATTTTGTGCCAAAAAATATATTAGATTTTTTTTTTCTTTTGAAAAAGCTGTAAATTGCTTGCCATTGTTTCAATCACAGTCGCATCAGCTTTAGCAGGGCACTAAAAGAAAAAGCAAGCCAATTTTTTTTTATTAGCTGCAATGTTCTGGTCTATTCTGGGCACCAGTGACAGTGTTAAAACAGAGACTGGAGTTCAGAGGTTGTCATTTTAGTGCACATTGATTTTACGATATAAAAAATAGATTTCTTTTAAAAATCTTTAAAAAAATCTGCTGTTAAATAAGACTGAAACAAGACTGATTTTCTTTGCTGAAGAGGAAAATAATGCAAGTAGGATGGCAATCATTACCAAAGAATAATAGCAGAAGGAAGATGTCTGATAATGGATTATCAGCTAAGTTTTGATTTCTCATTAATTTGGGTGGTATCCAACTGGACATAAGTGCCTTAAACTGGCCTAAGCTCAGCACCATTTGTTTCATTTCTTTTGTACTGTCTTATGTACATGGCATAAATCTGATGCTCTACACCAGGACTCTGGATTAACTCTGTGCCATGGAAAGTCTGCTACATCTCACCAAGCCAGATGATGTGTTAAGGAATAGATGTCTGACCAACAATTTCCATTACCTCCCTTGTGGCATCCAGCTGCCCAGACATGAAACTTGTGTTGCATCACTAACCAATGAATGTGCCTGCCTCAGTGGCAGAAACCTTAAATGCCCAGTACAATCTGATTATTACAGAAAGAGAAAGAAAATGTCCATGCAGAAGAAAAAGGTTAATTTTAAATAAAAATAATATCCATAATAATATATAATATGTTATATTATGATATGATATGATATAATATAATGTAAGAATACAGTTAAAATTTTAACCAGTTCTGGTGTTGGCAGTGGTGTCATTGTGAGTTGTCAGCACCTGGAGTCCTACACTGGGAGGAAAGTTATGTTCATGCTGATGATTTCTTCCCCAATCTGAGATCCACTTGGGTTCCTTTCTACATGTTGGCTAAGATGCTTTATGCTTTCACACCTTGTTACATCTAAATTTTTATATATCGTGCCTTTCACATATGTCAGGTTATGTTACTACTACTTTGTTCTATTTGCTACCCCCCGAACCTGTTTTGTCTGGGTCTGCATTTCTTTAAGCTGAGCAGTTGTCATTTTTTACAGCTGTGTGGTCTCTAGTGTCAATCGACCATCCCATGTGCATACACCCCTGCATGGCATCCTCTGCCCCACTTCAAGGTCTCTGCCATTACACCTAGACTGCACATCTCAGCATTGCATCAGTATGTTAGAGTCACAAAACCAAGGTAGTACCATATGCAGATAAGCAACAGAGATACAAATTAGCCATAGAATTAGAAAATGATTGTTACAGCAAAATCAAGTAAACCAAAGCTGCAGGCAGTTCAGAGAAAGGTTCAGGAAGAGCAGAGCTGGAAACCTTCAGTCCCAAAACCTTGTAGACTCAGTATGAACCTCATGCACTATCTTTCTCCACATGCCTACAAGGAGATACCAAAGAGTTTGGTAGCTCTGACAATGGCATATATTTCCTAAAAAAAAAAAAAAAAAAAAGAAAAGAAAAAAAAAAAAGTAGACTATCTCCCACTTCTAGGTGGTGCATAGCTGACACTTTCTTTCTCACCTTGAACATGCATGCCCAGAGTGTTACTTTTGCCAGTTAGAAAGGGAGATAGGAGACGAGCTGTAAACTTTTCCATCTCTTGCATTACGCCACTCTTTTGCTCACAGGAAATATCACACTTTTATGAAGTGCCAGCCCTCATTCTGCTGACCAAAGTAATAAGGAGAGATTTTACCCCCAAATCGCTGAATATCCAAGGACAAACTAGCCCTAGCTGCCACAAAACCATTTACTAGAAAATAGTATGAAGTGGCAGCTGGAAATAACTTTCCCAACAGAGAGATCATCTTCATCTACAGAATCTTAGAGTTTCTCAGAATGGGGTGTTTATCTTTAAATGAATAAAGCTACAGAGTTTCTTGTAGTAATGCACAGTAAACTACTAAGCAGTTATTTTTCTCCAAAAACATTTAGTTTATGACTTCCAGATGCTTATTTCTTTACAGCAATAATATATAAGGGTCTTATTTATGGCTCAGCATGTAGCTTTTAGCAGTTGATAAACAGCTATTAATAATATTTAAGAATAGACAACCATATAATATACTGATTAGTTTGTGCTGGAGGAAAGGTGGAAATACCACACAAGAAAGAAAGTGGTTTTGTGATAAATACTTAAGAAAGATTGCCTGAGATCAAAAAGTGAAACTGATTCTGATATTACAGCTGTGATACTCAGAATTAGCCATACTAGAATTACATCACTTTCACCCCTGCATGAAATAAGATTCACAAAAACAAGTGCACCATTATTGACATATAACATCTTAGCTGTCAGCAGTGTTACAAAATTAAAGAGACATTAAGACAAACTCATAATAATCCAGCCTCAAAATAATATTCTGCCATACCTATAAGGTTTTATAACCTAAACCCTATATTCTATGGGTCATCAAACTACAGCATTTAACTAATACTTTCTTTAAAATTCAGTCAAAACTGTTGATCATTCTACAAAAGATGCAGATAAAATAAATTTAATCATATACTTAAATTCTAAAGATCATATCCAGAGAAAACAAAAGTTCCTGACCTGGTGAAATAAGACAGTTTTTATGTGCACATGCATATATCCCCCATATAGATTATATTACTGGGTTTGTATTTTTTATTTGTAGAGAAGAAAGGTACCTCACAATTTTTGACAATGGGTGCCCATACGAAAGTTAAAATACATTAGATAAGGATGTGAAGAAATCCTTCTTAATACAATGGCCAGAAATTTCAGTTTGAATTCTTAGCTGTTCAAGAAACATACTTTCAAAATCTTTGTGAATCCAACCAAACGAAACAAACAAGTAAACAAAAAAAATACTTTTGAAATGTAAAATAATGTTTGAAGTACTTTGAGATACACACAGAAAGAGGAAAAGATGGCCACCTGCAAGAAATCTTTTGTATTTTAAAGCACTATTCTAAAACATTGAATACAAAAGCGTGTAGATCTGGCAACTTTCAATGCTTCCCAGTAGTTTCACATGGACTCAAATTTCTTCAGTTCTTTTTAATCATTAAACTCTTTCTCTTAACCCATTCACCAGTATGAAATGTTGGATCTGCTGGTATCAAAATTCCCACTGAGAAAAAATTTCATTGCCATGATAATTTCTCTTTATGGGAATTAACTCATTATGAAAAATCAACGGGAAAATATGTGTTTTGAATACAGAAAATCGCATACTGTAAGGAATTAGATATAGAAGAATGTGACTAGGAAACTCTGGAGCAGGAGTTTTGTCTAGAGTTAAGTAAGTATGGGGGAAAAAAAAACAGGCAGCAAATGGTTAAGAAGAAGAAAGGGAAATAGCAATGATTTCTCTTTTTCCCTTCCCATACCACCTTTTGAGCAGTGTTCTGTATCAAAGCAAACAGAAGAGAGGTGGGGGATGAGGAGGAGTCATTCTCTAAACTAAGGCTTCCTTTGTGGAGGGAGCAAAATCACGTGCTACAGTGATGACAGACCTGAATGACAGAGCCATTTGACCTGCGACAACCTGTCTCCAGCACAGCTCTTCTCCCAGGAAAGGATGGCCTTCTGAAAACTTCCTACTTCATCCAGGGAGGATAATTTTTTTCTACTTAATTAAAACATTCATTCCTATCAGGAAACATAAGTAAGGAACAAAAAACCCCCATAAAACAAACATGTAATTATCATAAAAATAAGGGGTAAAACACAGATAAGACCAGCCCTGGAGATGCTTCAACATAGAAAAAAAAAGCTGTATCATGTCAGCAGCTGCTCCCATATACTCAATGTACAGTGAGTGAGAGCAGTGGGTAGTATGGTGGGTAGTAACGATACAGTGAGTAGTAAAACCTCAGAAAAAAAAAAAAAAAAAAAAAAAAAGTAAAAAATTACAGAAACTCAATGTGAAAAGACTGACTGTATGAATTACCTTCTTCCAAGTACTATAACCATAATAGCAGTTCTGCATATTTATGTCATCAACTGCAGCAGGACATAGTGCAAAGACTGGATCTCTGACTTGGCAGATAATCTGCTTGAATAGTAGACGGACTCTGGGGACAGCTCTGGTAAAGCAACGTTAATCTGCGGAGGTGATTAGGGTTGCCACAGCAAATTTGCAGCTGTGATGGGAAAAGAAAGAGGTCTACTTTTTTGCCTGAAAGAATGTCAAATGCTGTTTACTTCTTAGCACAATAATCCATCAAGTGATCCCTGTGGTATTTGCTAAATCTTCATTAAGTTTAACATGCAGAATAGTTATGGAGCTTGTAAACACTCATGTTAATTCACTGACACAGCGCTGTTTCCTTAGTAGAATCGTGTGAGAAGCATCAGTGCTGCACCTGTGAGAAGAGAGAGAGATGCAGAAAGGTCAGGGACTGGAAAGGTTCCTGAAGCCTAAAAACAGAAATCAATTATTTTCTCCAAACATTTGAAAAACGCAGGAAAAGGGTGGGAGAAAGTTTTTGCTTCCTCAAATTTACTTATGTTACTATTGCATTTATAGGGTTTTCTTAGCTGGTTTAACAAGTTACTTCAGGGATCAGAATCCAAAACCGCATGACAGAAATCAGCTGGGTATTGATATTCAAAGGAAGCATTATATCCTCACAGGGAAATTGAGAGTATTCACAGATGACCATGAAAGGAGTGAATTTCATTACTTTTCTCAGCCACAATGATTTCGTTTCAGCTAAAAATTATGAAGCATGCACTGCTATTGTTCCTGCCTTGCAGAATCAACTGCATGGAAATTGTCAGACAATATGAGGATTTCAGAAAAATAAAAGGAGTGTTTCTTTTTGAAAGAAGTACAATTGTAAATGCTTCATGGAACAATAAAAATGCTATTACTGGTAAATATAACACCCAATCAGAACCACACACATCTAACACAACACAAAAGACACAGTTATTTAAAAACTACAAAAGAGCAAGGATATTGAGTAGCCAGAAGCAAAATTTCCCCTGTAAGCAAGGACTGTGATAGCAATTAGATTGTAAGTAGGATTAGGCTTATTGTCAGAACTTCAAACAGTCAGAGGGAAAAAGTTCAGATTTTCACTAGATTGTAGCAATGCCAGCAAGTATGAAAGTCATGAGAAAGACACAAAAGTAAAGCTTAAATAAAATGGGTTTTACATGACCACAGAAGTCTATTTAAACTAATATTTACAATAGGAGGAGTTCAGGAAAGAAAAGTTAGTGGCACCGGTCATATGTTTGAACTAGTTAAAAGATTAAAAAAAAAAAAAAAAAAAAGATAGATATGGTACCCATTTCATTTCTGGGGACTTTTCTAAAACAGTTCATAGTGAACCCAAATAAGTTCCTTAAACAAGATCTCTCATCTTCTACCAATTATGCCTTCTAGGTACATATTCACACTTGTGAAAGGTCAGGATGGAATCAGGACCTCTAAATGCAGAAAGGTGCTGGGGAAATCAGCCCATCTGAAGAGTATCTATATCCATACACAACATGGGTAACAAACAAGAGGAGCTTGAAGCCATGATGAAACATGAAAATTATGATGTCGTGGCTATTACAGAAACATGGTGGGATGTTGCCCATGACTGTAGTGCACCAGTTGATGGCTACAAGCCTTTTAGAAGGGACAGACAGGGAAGGAGAGGTGGTGGGGTGGCTCTGTATGTTAAGGACTGTTATGATTGCTTTGAGCACAGGTGTAGTGAAGACAGGGTGGAGTGTCTTTGCATTAGAATCAAGGGGAAGGCCAACAGGGCAGATGTTGTAGTAGGAGTCTACTATAGGCCACCCAGGACAGAGAGGTGGATGGAATATTCTACAGGCACTTAGGAGAAATCTCACAATTGCTTGCACTTGTTCTTGTGGGAGACTTTAACTTCCCAGACATCTGCTGGAAATACAACACAGCAGAGCAGGACCAGTCCTGGAGATTCCTAGAATGTGTGGGAGACAACATCCTGATGCAGCTGGTGAGTGAACCGACCAGAGAAAGTGCCCTGCTGGATCTCCTCTTTGTGAACAGAGAAGGGCTGGTGGATGATGTGGAGGTTGGAGGCTGACTAGGGCACAGCAATCATGAAATAATAGAGCTCTCTATTCTTAGAGAGGCCAGGAGAGGGGGCAGCAGAACTGCCATTCTGGACTTCCAAAGAGCTGACTTTGACTTGTTTAGGCAACTGCTTGACAGAATCCTTTGGGAGATCGTCCTGAAAGGTATAAGGGTCCAGGAAGGCTGAGCACTTGTTAAAAAGGAAGCCTTAATGGCTCAGGAGCAGGCGGTCCCCAGGTGTTGTAACAGAAGCTGGTGCCAGAGAAGACCACCTTGGCTGAACAGGGAGCTTTGGCTGGAACTCAGGGAGAAAAGGAGAGTTTACAGCCTTTGGAAGAAGGGGCTAGTGACTCACAATGATTACAACGATGCTGTGAGGCTCTGCAGGGTGGAAATCAGGAGGGCTAAGTCTCATCTAGAAATTAATCTGGCTTCAGCAATCAAGGACAACAAGAAACGTTTCTATTAGTATGTCAAAAGCAAAAGAAAGACCAGGGAGAGCCTCCATCCACTGCTAGAAGCAGGAGGAAACATGGTAACAAGTGACAAGGAAAAGGCTGAGGTGCTTAATGCCTTCTTTGCCTCAGTCTTTAATAACAAGACTAGTTGTACTGAGGGAATCCAGCCTCCTCAGACAGAAGACAGAGACTGAACGATACACCCCACACACACACACCCCCCCTAACAATCCAGGAGACAGTCAGTGACCTGCTGCATCACACAGACATAAACAAGTCTATGGGACCGGATGGGCTACACCTGAGGGTGCTGAAGGAGCTGGATGGGGTGCTTGCCAAGCAACTTTCTAAGATTTACCAGCAGTCCTGGCAGACCAGGGAGGTCCCAACAGATTGGAAATTGGCCAGTGTGATGCCCATCTATACGAAGGGTCAAAGGATGATCCAGGAAATTAAAGGCCTGTAAGCTTGACTTCGGTACCTGGGAAGCTGATGGTGAAGAACAACCTGTGTACCACCACACAACACATGCAAGACAATCAGATAATCAGGCCCAATCAGCAAGATTTTGTGAAAGGCAGGTCCTGCTTGACAAACCTGATCTCCTTCTACTACGGGGAGACCTGCTTATTGGATGAGGGAAAGGCTGTGGATGTTGTTTACCTTGACTTTAATGAGGCCTTTGACACCATTTCCTACAGCATTCTCCTGGTGAAACTGGCTGCTCATGGCTTGAATGGGAACATGCCTCCCTGGGTAAAAAAAATCATTGGATGGCCAGGCCCAAAGAGTTGTGGTGAACAGAGTTAAATCTGGTTGGCAGCCAGTCCCGAGTGATGTCCCCCAGGACTCGGTTTTGGGGCCACTCCTGTTTAACATCTTTATTGATGATCTAGACAAGGGGATCGAGGGCACCCTCAGTCAGTTTGCAGATGACACCAGTTGGGTGGGAGTGTTGATGTGCTCGAGGGCAGGGAGGCTCTGCAGAGAGACCTGGACAGGCTGGAGCCATGGGCTGAGCCCAACTGGAGGAGTTTCCATAAGGCCAAATGCCGGGGGCTGCCCTTGGGCCACAACAACCCCCAGCAGCGCTACAGGCTTGGGGAGGAGTGGCTGGAGAGCTGCCAGTCAGAGAGGGACCTGGGGGGGTTGATTGACAGCCGGCTGAACAGGAGCCAGCAGTGTGCCCAGGGGGCCAAGAAGGCCAATGGCATCCTGGCTTGTGTCAGCAATAGCGTGGCCAGCAGGGACAGGGAAGGGATCTGACCCCTGTCCTCGGCACTGGTGAGGCCGCCCCTCGATTCCTGTGTTCAGTTTTGGGCCCCTCACTACAAAAAGGACATTGAATGACTCGAGCGTGTCCAGAGAAGGGCAACGAAGCTGGTGCAGGGTCTGGAGCACAGGTCGTACGGGGAGCGGCTGAGGGAACTGGGGGTGTTTAGTCTGGAGAAGAGGAGGCTGAGGGGAGACCTCATCGCCCTCTACAGCTACCTGAAAGGAGGTTGCAGAGAGCTGGGGATGAGCCTCTTTAAATAAGTAATAAGCGAAAAGACGAGAGGAAATGGCCTCAGATTTTACCAGGAAAGGCTTAGACTGGATATTAGGAAGCATTTCTTTCCAGAAGGGGTTTTTGGGCATTGCAATGTGCTGCCCAGGGAGGTGGTGAAGTCCCCATCCCTGAAGGTGTTTAAGAGTCAGGTTGACATAGCGCTGAGGGATATGGTATATTTGGGAAGGGTCAGTGTTAGGTTAATGGTTGGACTGGATGATCTTCAAGGTCTGTTTCAACCTAGATGATTCTGTAATTCTGTGATTCTGTAATATACGTTGCTTTTTGCAACAAACCACAGCCATTTTTAACATAGTGAAAATTCTTCCTGTAATATGTACATAAATGAGGTTTTATCTCTGAAGTTCTCATTTTACTTTTCTATGCAAGAGATATTTTTCCAAGATACACACTTCACCAGCAAAAGAATATTGGTTTATTTCATATGAGATACAGACAAATATATGTAATTTCCCATACTTAGTCCAACTTTAAGATCTGGAGTTGGACTTTTCTGTATTTTATGCTCATCACATCAAGGTGGCAGCTGAAAAATAAATGACAATGAAAAGAAGGTGGGCTACAGTTTCCATTATTTAGTAGCATTTTATATCCCTCTGCTATAAAAATTATTTCTATTTTTCCCTTATAGTAATTAAGAATGCAACGTTAGTACTTAAGCATATAACTAAAAACATGATCCAAGTGAAAAGCGCGTGCCTTCCCTGACCTTGTAGAATGTTTAGCATCTCTTATGTTATTTACTAGCTACCAGAACTCCTTAGCTGCAAACCTTGTGAGTCCTAGAGTACAGTTTAGTTTAACTTATTTTAGTTAATTTCATTTGTCTGTAACCTTTCAATTCTCTATAACCGGGAAGCTGATTTGTGTTTTGTCTTTCACTCTGCTAGGACATCCCTTTACTATTTTCATCTGTCCCCTGAAAAGGTCAAGTAGGGCACCGTGTGTGTTGCTTTGACCATTTCACACAGCCAGAGAGCAGAGATAAAATGAGAGTATGTGACTAACTTGCAGCCAAAGTGTAGAGGGAACTGGACTTGTCTTCTCTTTGTGTGGAAAACAACACAAAAGCTGAGACCTCATGAAATGAAAGCTAAAACCTAGTTATGTTACAAGCTCTTTCATTCTCGGTAATGTCATTATCAATAAAATTCTAAGCTGGTTTGAACGTATCATTACGAATTCTGTCGCCCATGTTATTGAGTCCATTAAGCACAGCAGAGGTGTGAGATCCAGCATCATATTAGAACATTTCAGATAAAAATAAAATTTGCTAATATTTAATTACCAGTAGTATTTTCACCTATGAATTAAACTTTAAAGGGGGGAAAGTGAAGATAAGAATTTGAATTGTTGTGGTTTAACCCCAGCTGGTAACTAAGCACCACACAGCCACTCACTCACTTTCCCCATGGTGGGATGGGGTATGGAATCAGAAGAGTAAAAGTGAGTAAACTCGTGGTTAGAGATAAAGACAGTTTAAAAGGTAAAGTAAAAACTGAACACGCAAGCAAAGCAAAATGAGGAATTCATTCACCACTTCCCATGCGCAGGCAGGTGCTCAGCCATCTCCAGGTCAGCAGGGCTCCGTCACACATAACAGTGACTTGGGAAGACTAACTTCATCATTCTGAATGTCCCCTACTTCCTTTTTCTATCCCCAGCTCTGTATGCTGAGCATGATATCATATGGTCTGGGATATCCCTTTGGTCAGTTGGGGTCAGCTGTCCCAGCTGTGTCTCTTCCCAACTTGCACCCCCAGCCTACTCACTGGTGGGGTGGGGTGAGAAGCAGAAAAGGCCTTGACGCTGTGTAAGCTCTGCTCAGCAGTAACCAGAACATCCCTGTGTTATCAACACTGTTTTTAACACAAATCCAAAACATAACCTTGTATCAGATACTATGAAGACAATTAACTCTACCCCAGCCAACACCAGCACATTCCCCACCCCCTAATCCATACCATTTACGTCATGCTCAGGTCTCACAGCATGCAATACAGTTTCGTTACCCACCACCACAGTTCCCATCCTTTGATACAATACACAGATATCATTCTCTTACTCTATAGAATTAAGGTCACTAGATAATTTCAAGGCACTTACTGTGAAATCTGTTCCCACTGAGCAAGACAGTATAGTAGGTTCAGAACCCAACCATTCTGGATTGCTGTAGGACATGCTGACAGCTACATGGAGGATGACAGCCTGTCACAGTGATAGTGCTAATGACTGCCACCAAGAGAGTCTTTACTTACAAGCAATCAGAGACATCATTAAATCCAATGGGTGGGCCAAGTACTTTTTTTAAGACCAAATGGAAGAAGCTATTAAACCCACAGAGAAGCACATATTAAATGTCAGCAGCTGTATATAAAAAGGACAAAAGTAAGCTTGTTTCCCTGCTAAAACAGGGTCTGTCTTGTACCAGCTCTCTTGGGACACAGTATATGCAATGCATTGAAGGATGAGAACATGGAATGTCATTACAAGGAATTATATTACAAAGACCTGCTGAGAACGACACATTTGCAGAAATTCTTTAAGGTGAAAGGAAGAAAACATGATGGAAGTGCCTAGGTTGTGAGCTCTAGGAGCAGAGGAAAATACAATAT
Source organism: Athene cunicularia (assembly GCF_003259725.1). Classification (NCBI taxonomy): domain Eukaryota; kingdom Metazoa; phylum Chordata; class Aves; order Strigiformes; family Strigidae; genus Athene; species Athene cunicularia. The sequence continues at coordinate 80,467,537 of NW_020799095.1, read as the reverse complement.
CCCATGGGGACTCTGAAGAGAAAAGACTGTCTAATCTTTCAAGGAACCCCCAAACTTTCAAGGAATAAAAGCTGATACAGAGCCCTCTACCTGCTATTTAAGTTCTGAAGGAGAAGAGAAACTGCTGGTTCTGTAATGCTAAAGTTTTAGAACCACATATTACTCCCAACCTGATCTCTTACATATTTAGAAAACAAGGTTAGTAAGTCATATCAGAAAGACTGTACTTCAACTCAGAGACCACAAGTAGAGCAAAAAGTGGTAGAATTCTGGGTTTAATTCTTTGCCCAACATCATTGAGTATTGCTGCTGTAGAATCCAAGTGTTTTCAAAATGGATTCAGTACTAGATTTTAGGCATCAATGTTCCAGCTACAGTTTTAACAGCATCTACTTTTGTCTTCTAATGAATCGTATGCAGACACAATATGTGCATCCTTGGCATTGTACGAACAATGCCAATTCTGTCCACATTTGGCTGGATTGAATCACGCCACTGAAAATGTGCAGGTGGGATGGTGTTTCCTGTGTGAAAATGGTGATTGCCCATTGATGTAAAAACGTCAACCACCGACATGCTCAACCTTATTTTTGGAGTTAGAAATAGCAAATAGAGAGTGATGTATTTGGGGATGTTGGATTATTTTATTATTATCTTATACTGTTAGCTGTAGGAAGGGAACATAAGGCACTACAAGGAGGAATGAAGCATCTCTCTAGTGAAGTATAACAATAACTAGAGGAACATCAACAGGACATGTACAGTTACTTAGTCAAAGAAAGAGCTGGGTCAGAACAGAAGATGATATCACAGATGGAAATGCAAACAAAGGCTGGAGGGGAGCTTGAAAGCTCTTGTGCTTTACTCTTACTCCTGCTACCTGGGTTATTCCTGTCCCATAAGGCTAAAACCAATTTCCTGAGATTTGCCAGTGAACCTATATCACCAGGGACTGCTTCAGCACAGAGGGATGATGATGTCAACCTCTTCCAGACCAGACTCATGCATGCTACCATCTCTCTTAATGTTCAAGTCAGTGCCACAACCAGTCTGAGCTGACAGTAACCTCTCTCGGAAACACAGCTAACTGTGGATTGGCAGGAGATGCCATTGGTGAAAATGTTGCAATGTCATGCACCTGATTGAGATGTATTGGCGTTTTTTCATTAAGAGACAGCTATGATGTTGTGCTAGCTTCCTGCTCCTTCAAATAGCCATTAGTCTTTTCTGGAATCATGGTCTAAATCAGAAGAACTGTATGCTTAATTTTATCACCATATTCCCCAGGAAGATGAGGAGCTACAAGTGTGTGACATCACCCGAAATATCTAGAGCAACCTAATTCATACAGGTGAATAAAAGTCAGATTTTTCCTCCATTAATTCCATATTTAGTCTATCTATGGATCCACTATTTACAGTCCTGCAGTATGTATTTTTTTCCTGTGGTCCATTTGTATAACTCTCAATTGTTATATTTTCTGACATTTTGGTCTGCACTAGAAACTCTTGGCAAGACATAAGCAAGTATACTGGAATTCAAGAGTGATTCTTAGTGTCTCTGGCCTCTTAATACCTACCCATAATTCACTTGACATTAAAGACTCTTGTTAGCTTATGGTAGAGTGATCCTGTCTGGATAGCAGCTGCCCACAAAAGCTGACCTATCACTCCTCTTTAGCTGGACTAAGGAGAGAAAATATAACAAAAGACTCATGGATTAAGAGGACAGGAAGATTACTCACTAACTACTGTCATAGGCAACACAGACTCAACTTGGGGAAAGTAATTTTATTTATTATCAATCAAATCAGAGGAGGGTAATGAGAAATAAAATCTTTAAATGCCTTCCCCCAACCATTCTCTTCTTCCTGGGTTCAACTTTGATCCCGATTTCTCTACTTCCTCACCTACAGCAGTGCAGGGAAGTAGGGGATGGGGTTTGCAGTCAGTTCATCACATGTTATCTCTGCCACTCCTTCCACCTCAGGGGGAGGACTCCTCACACTCTTCCCCTGTTCTAGCATGGGGTCCCTCCCATGGGATACAGTCTTCCATGAACTTCTCCAATGTCAGTCCTTCATGAACTGTTCCAACGTGGGTCCTGTCCATACGTTGCAGTCCTTCAGGAACAGACTCCTCCAGTGTGGGTCCCCCACAGGGTCACAGTTAATGCCAGCAAACTCCTCCAGGATGGAGTCCTCTCTCTACACGGCCACAGGTCCTGCCAGGAGCCTGCTCTAGGTAGACCTCCCATGGGGTCACAACCTCTTTTGGACACATCCACCTGCTCCGGCTTGGGGATCCTCTACAGGCTGCAGGTGGATCTCTGTTCCACCATTAACCGCCATGGTCTGCAGGGCCACAGCCTGCCTCACCAAAGTCTTCATCACAGGCTGCAGGGGAATCTCTGCTCCAGTACCAGAACAACTGACCTTGGTGTCTGCAGAGTTGTTCCTCTCATACATTCTCACTCCACTCTGGATGAAGTTGCCATTGTGCAGCAACCTTTCCCCCTTCTTAAAAATACGTTATCCTAGAGGTGCTCCCACTGTCACTGATGTCCCCGGCCTTGGCCAGCAGCAGATCCCTCTTGGAGCTGTCTGGCATTGGCTCTATCAGACATAGGGGAAGCTTCTAGAAGCTTCTCACAGAAGCCACCCTTGTAGCCCTCCTGCTACTAAAAGCTTGCCACACAAATTTAATACATAGCCATAAAAATATAAACACTATTTGCTACAAATAAAAACAAGTAAAATATGCTGCTGGGACAATATAGAATGCTGGAATGATTTATCAAACTGGGACATAAGAAAGTTTCTAAATATGCCTAAAGGTTCCTCTAAAATCACTTTAGAGAACACAGATGTGTAAAACAGAAACTACTGCTGTCTAGAGAACAAATTTTAAAAGCACCTATTAAAAGTATCATCAAAAAAGATGAAAAATCTGTTATTTATACCTGTAAATGCAGACAACAATATCCTTCATTCTGAAAGTAAACACAGTGGCCTCATACTGGCAACTGATTCCATACTTAAAGAACAATAATCTCCTCTATAATAAACAAATTATCTTAGGGAGATATTGCACATAGTGCAGGAACAAGAAACTCCAGACTGGTTTTCGCAGTCCTCAAACCACAATTCTAAAATCAATCTGTGATTACAAGAAACTGAATCAATTACACACCTCTGTGGACCACATCTAGCAGGAAAAAAACAAACCTCCACTTCAATAAAATAGATTCACAACTCCAGTACTGACACGCAGTCCTTTTCAGAAAAAAAAATATACTTAATTTTGCATCTAATTTACACTCTTAATACTCTTGTTTTCATAAACAATAGTTGAATGCACTTGAAAGAGTGGGATATCAGAAATGCCAACATGCCAAGCTAATATTGCAACTTCTGATATAAGACATTCTCTCATATTCTTGTGCAATAATCACAATCCAAAGTGAATCTGATACAAGAGGTACAGCAGGCTATTTAACATGTTATAAAAAGAGACAGTTAAAATGAATGATCTACTGTAAACAAAATATGATTTATGGCTGCAAACATTGCTAAATAAAATAAAAACAAGGATTGGCTCCATAAGCAGATTCCCTGGATACTCACGGACTGTACATCGTAGGTCAACTCCCACATTATCTCAGAGCAGTCCAATTACTTTTATTTGAAATGAAGCCTTGGAGCAGTTCAAGAGAATGACAGCTCAGGGAATTTTCAGTCACCACACATGTATAACCAAGTAAGAAGGACCAATCTTGGTAGCTACAAAGAGATCCTTATGTTATTTTAGATGGAATCTGAGCAAAGGACAGTCTCCTGTCTGTTCCCAAAAATTTTAGAAATATGGGGAACAACACAGGGCTGAGAGTAGTTCTGTCTCTTTTTCACCCATGATGGATGAGATGGGTGGATGGGAAACAGGAGAGCTTTGTCTCTCCTATTGTATGACCATTGACAAAATGGAGGCAGCCTGCCAGGATTCAGATGTCATGGAGGACCATGACATGTCATATGTGGCCCTATTATGATAAACTGTATGTTTATCTTTTTTTATCTTTTGCCAACAGTGTGCTATGAAGCCTGTGGCTATCCATGAATCACTAAGTCTACCCTCTACCTGGGCAGGGGACAGGGAGAAGAAATAGCCACCCAGCCTTCATCTTTGCCTCATTGTTTCCTCTTGGTCAAGCTCTCGCCTTATCAGCTTCCTGCACAGTAATGAGTCCCCTAGACAGGACAGGAGTTGGGTACCATCCCCAGAAGAAAGCAACCACCCCAGACTTTCATTGATACTGCTGCTATTTGGATTGTTGCCTATCTACAAATGGCACCAGGTGGCAGTTGACACAACCTTGAATCTCCCTAGGAAGCCTAGTTTTCTCTACTCACCACATGGGACAAGGTATAACTTTCATAATTGGTGCAGCAGATAACATAAAGCCTACTTGTCTCACACATCCTGTGCCTTGACTCGCTGGCTGTACCAGAGGAAGCAGGTTCTGTATCTTCTTCATTGACTGAGTGGACCAGTCCTCAGAGAGACCTTCACTTCTAACCAAATTACATACTGCTACCCTCCTAAAGCTGCAGTCAGCTCATGCCAGCTTGGTGGAGTCTAGCTATGGCTGTCACATGGGGATATTCTCTGTATGATGAAGTATTGACACCCACAACTGTTTATCCAAGGTACATGGCACAGTCTCATCCTAGCCTGTGAATATGGGTTCTACCAGGCCCCAAATCCACCCTGGAAATTGCATCATGATCAGCAGTCAAGGCAGTTCACCAGGTAGATTCTGTCAGCCTGGACTGACAACAGAGCTTGATGCCCCACTTGGTCTCTGGAAGCACTGCCCTCCTGTTTGACATGATATTGCCTGTGTTATGACTCACCTAGCCTCCTTCTTGAGGACAGCCAAGACCCACTGACATACCAGTGTGATACAAAAGCAGAGTGCAGGGACCATGGGAAGAAAACAAACAGTAAATATGTTACATTTGTCACAGTAAGAGTGCAGGTGAGAAAACACCGAGGATAATGAACTGCAGATTCCCTTGACTGAAAGACCTTCCCAGTCTACTCTTACTATGGACACACATACTAGCCAAACAGTGATCCTAACTGCCACAGCCTGCTGCCTGAGACAGATGCATTGGCAATGTAGGTAACCGACATGCAGTAAATAAGGCAAAGGTCAACTTGTGAACACATGTGAAAAAATAGTGAACTCCTGACAGAAAACCAAGGTTATAATACAGTGGTTTCACAGATCTATAGTAAGGACCCACAGAAGATTAAAAGAAATTTTTTTTAAGTAAGCAACAGGAGCAGACAAGAGTTTGCAGAGGTAGAAAAACCAGCAGTAGTTCCTATGAGGAAGTGGAGGAAGAACCTTTGGAACACTGAGTTTGCCAGAACGTCACTTCTGAAAAGTCTATATAACGAAGCCACACATCTGGTTCTTGTGACAGGTAGTCCAGGAGAAAGGACTTTAATTATTGAAAACTGTACCCAACATTTCTGATTATTGTTAATCATTTTTTCTTTCTAGAAAAATCATACAAGGTTCTCTAAAAAACCTAAAAATTAACTTCATATCTCACAAATCTATTGTCTTGCACTTCTATGCATCATAAGAAGCATTTGATGATTTACCTGAAGAAGAAATTAACAGTATGGCCATTTGATTATTTGTCCTTACCTTTACACCTAAAA
>NW_020799095.1:80438888-80461752 GCF_003259725.1 Athene cunicularia | reverse complement strand
AAAGGAAAGGAAAGGAAAGGAAAGGAAAGGAAAGGAAAGGAAAGGAAAGGAAAGGAAAGGAAAGGAAAGGAAAGGAAAGGAAAGGAAAGGAAAGGAAAGGAAAGGAAAGGAAAGGAAAGGAAAGGAAAGGAAAGGAAAGGAAAGGAAAGGAAAGGAAAGGAAAGGAAAGGAAAGGAAAGGAAAGGAAAGGAAAGGAAAGGAAAGGAAAGGAAAGGAAAGGAAAGGAAAGGAAAGGAAAGGAAAGGAAAGGAAAGGAAAGGAAAGGAAAGGAAAGGAAAGGAAAGGAAAGGAAAGGAAAGGAAAGGAAAGGAAAGGAAAGGAAAGGAAAGGAAAGGAAAGGAAAGGAAAGGAAAGGAAAGGAAAGGAAAGGAAAGGAAAGGAAAGGAAAGGAAAGGAAAGGAAAGGAAAGGAAAGGAAAGGAAAGGAAAGGAAAGGAAAGGAAAGGAAAGGAAAGGAAAGGAAAGGAAAGGAAAGGAAAGGAAAGGAAAGGAAAGGAAAGGAAAGGAAAGGAAAGGAAAGGAAAGGAAAGGAAAGGAAAGGAAAGGAAAGGAAAGGAAAGGAAAGGAAAGGAAAGGAAAGGAAAGGAAAGGAAAGGAAAGGAAAGGAAAGGAAAGGAAAGGAAAGGAAAGGAAAGGGGAAAAATAAAAGAAAAAAAAAGAGGAAAAATAAAAGAAAAAAAAAAAAGGGACATTTATACCAACACCTTTGTCCAACTGAGTCGGTGGTTTGCTTGCCCTTTCACCTTTGTTTTTTCCTCAATTCCCACAGATTTTTGCTGACTTCCTGATTCTCGAGCAGTCATCCAGCTTCCAGGACAGAAATGGTCACCTCTTATCAGACCTTATCACCTCCTCAATGGCAAAATTGGACCCCCATGAAGATATCAAACTGTACTTTTAAATGACATTTTCTACTGAAGAATAAACTGAATTCTCAGTTACATCAAGACATTATTTCCAACATAGGAAAGCCTTGTGACATATTTTTGCATTTTAATCATTATACAACCAAGACAAGGATCAGAATCAAAACCACATCTGTGAAAAACAACTGTCTGTTTGCAAGCACAAATTTAGCCTGTACGTGCAACAGAATCAACTTGAATACTCTTCTAAAAATATTGCTGAAATTACCTTGGGAAACTAATTATGGATGAATATCCATATTCATGCCATCTGACAAGAAGAGAGTTTTGGTTAACATTGTCTTCATTAATTCAAAACATACCATTAAACGATGAGCTTTCAATGCTTACAACTTTTTTTTTCTGGGGTGTTTCCAAAAGAATTTGACAGAATGAGTTAGCAAGGGATAAATGTTAATTTTGTTATTTACTATCAGTTAATGCATTATAGGATTTACTTGTCTATGAGATTATGATGATCCAAAGAGATCTAAAAAAAATTAAAGTTATGGGTAATGTGGGTGGAGAATCAGATTTTGTTTTGACAGTGGGGAAAGGAAAGAAGAAATTGCTTAAGAGAAGCTGTTGAAATGCTCTATGCCTTATTAAAATTCTTGCTGGTAAAGTACTAGTGGTACTGCAGTAAAACTACTACTACTGCAGTACGGTACTACTGTTGCATGTCATTAATTAAGTGTTGAGAAACATGTCTATGTTTTTTTAATATACTTAATTTAACATCCAAGGATATCAATCTAATGCCACAACCAAAAGCAATTAAAATTTTGGTGTGCAAAATTGAAAAGAATCGCTCTGTACTGCAGAGGCAACAGTCTCCTCTTTGACTCTAAGTCAGTGATGAAGGGAACACAACTTTCCATTCTAAGTATTTTTTTTGCAAGAAGGAAATAAATGTAATGAAGGGAACTCACAGAACCACAAAATTACCAGATCCCAGCAGGGCTGATTTATAAGGCATGTTTAAGAGGTATATAAATTACTATAAAAGAGGAAAGGAAGATGTTCATTGATCCTATTCAATAAATATTTAATGCTTCTAAACAGTCAGATTGAAAGGATTTTAGTTAGCATGGTACAAAAAAAAACAAGTATGGAGAAACAGTGAGATGAAATTAAGGAAGAATTTGCCCTGATTATTAAAAAAATATTTCAGAACACAACGTATTTGAGGAAATAAAGCTGTATTTTAAAGGAAGTCACAAATGAGGAAACATCTAAGAAACTAAAGTTATCCCACATAAAAGATTTAGAAAATATTCATTACGGATCAAATGACAGATAAACAGCCTAGGAACACCCACAGACTTCTGAAAACTTCTGGAAATCAGTGAGGGAAGAAAGGCCTAACAGGCATTTGCCTGTAAACAGTGTAAGTGGGCAGCCACATGGTACCAGATACACACTTTCTGCAGTGCTGCGTTTGACCTGCCCCTCCAGGATGGAGTGGAGGTGAGATATACAGGATGGGTGAAGAGGGGGGACCTCATTCTGTGGGAGAGGGAGGCTGTGGTAGGGATCAATGTACTCCTTTGGAATAACAATCCCCACACCTCAGTGTTACAAGTTACAAATTGTTAGTAAGTAATGTTTTACTATAATGACAACTTTAACAAGTCTATTTATTTTCATGGCTTCAGAAATTCATAATTAACAGTTGAATTTTAGTTTATATATATATATATATATATGTAAATATATATATTTAGTTTAATGTGTAAGCAACATTGTACTAATATTAAAACCAATATTATTATGATAAATTCTTGCTTATCGTATATTATATTGTATTATAAATTGCTTATATTTCAGTTAACAGTCTGAGATAGTGTAAGAGTAAATATATAGGGTTTTATAATTAGGATTGGGCCACTAATAAATAATGATCTTTGGAAACTGTTTAATGTAGAACAACATTTGTTGTTTTCATATACTTGAAGCTAAATGTAGAAATATTTGTTATTAGAATATTAATTGCAAAAAGACAAAGAACTAAATTGAAGATTTTATATTAAAGAAACAAGAAAAAATAAACGTGCTACAAATGTGCAAAGCTTTTTGCTGGTTTTGAATGGAATTCAACAGATGACAGACCTAGATTTCAAAGCAATTATCTTCACATTAGCTTTTGAAACATTTATAGAAAAACAAAGCTCAGAAAGAACTTAGAATGTGAAGGGAAATACCAAGACTTATGAAACACAAATAACAAATTGTTTGAGTAGTGGAAAAAATAGAGCAATTCTTGACCAGCCTATATAATAAAAAAATGTCACTTCTAATCTTAAGGTGGTCCTCAAATTTGTGCTGCAGAGTGAAGTGAGAATGTCAATAACTCGCCTTTTCAAAATGTATGCAACAGCAAAAGAAGATGCCTCATAGATCACTGTCAGGGTCTGGATCTGTGACCCCACACATCTGGCTTTGCAGTGAGGGATTTTTAGGGTTTCCCCCAATGCCTTATTCTATTGATGAGTGCATATGGAAAATATTCAACAGTTCAGTTGTAACTTAAATATTAGTTTCTTACTATTGTTATGTATAACTAAAAATCTCTTCTGAGTAAGTGTCATGACATAAAAAACAATTATAAAACAGGAGAATTTACCAAGACATGTGTTATATGATCTTAGGAATTCTCTACATTTCTGCCTGTTCCAGGTAAATAATGTGGTGGGGTGGGGTGGGGTGGTGTGGTGGTGTTTGCTTGTTTTGTTTCTAAAAGCTTCTGCCAGTATAGATATCTTGTGGTTATATGCAAGACCCCTAGGGGCTTTTACCTAATGCAGAGGAGGTATCATCTGTAACACCTGTGATGGTAGAGTAGTAACTCCATCCAAACATCAAGAGGATCCAAATAAAGAACTAACTCAGTTCTGAAACAAATCAAGAATCCATCAATTCCTGGAGAAAGTGACTGCAGAAAGGTTATTGTTCCTCTTCTAAAGGGGATTGCTTTTTTCACTGTGAAATCTCTGAAGGATTTGAGACCAGTATTATGAGCACCATTCAGGACAGCATGTGCCTAAAGAATAGTTTTCTTGTCTTAAACTCAGTATTATGGATTTGCTCAGCCATCATGACTAGAAATTCTTGTAAAGAATTCTGGTCTTGTTGTGTGATAAACTTTGTTAATTAGGAGGTATATACTCCAATTTTGAAGTATTTATTTCAGATTAAACTGAGAAATTCAATAAGAACATGAGTAGATTTTTTAAAAAAAAATATGTAATGGCAGTTACAGATGTAGACAACTTTCACTGTAATTCTCAATAGCTATTGTTTTATTTATGTGTAGCTCTTAAATGGGGGAGTTATGACTAAGTTTTCCACTGACATCTCATTTCTATCAGTTTTGAAAGCACATGGTTGTTAACATAATCAATTCAAAACTTGACTAGTTGTGCTTCTTTATAAAAATGGGATGAATAAAATAAAGCACAGGCAAAAATCCACTTTCTGTGTTTGAATTTCAGCGGCTATTTACAGACAGTGAAGTCTGTGAGACTGTAGAAGTGTCAGAATTATGCAAGAGCAGTAAAAAAAAATCAAATTTCTTCTTAGAGTGGTTAATATTTGCCTATTGGATTCTGACTAGTGGTTTTGGTTTTTTGTTTTTTTTTTTTTTATAAATACACAGATAAGAAATAGCTCTGCTTGCATGGTCACTGGATCATCTATATTGGGACCGTGGAGGGCCACTAACTTTACTACTTGTCCTCATTCCCTACATGTTGACTTAGACTATGAATCCAAACTGAGTCATTTATGGGTAAGATTATTCCTTTTGCTGCTTGCCAGGTGTCCCGATCCGATATCAGGGAGGGTTCTTAAACAATCCGAAGAGCGAGATTAAGACACAAATGAGGTCAGATGCCATACAACCTTATGAACTTTATTTCTATAGCAACTGATAAGAGCAATAGGACAGAGAGGAAAAGAAAGGAAATATCAGAATCCGTAAGCACGAGAACAGTAGAGACACAACTAATTACCACCACCACCACGGATCCAGCCATGTTCCGTTGGCTCAGTCTCAGTGCAGATGATGACGTTCCGCATTCCTGGCTCTGTCAAAGTCTCAGGCATCTGTTAACAAGCCACAGGCTACAAGCAACCAACAACAAGCAGCAAGCATCTTCTGAGAGGAGTATGCAGCCTGTCCTTTTATAGTCCCCGTCCTCATGATTTAGTCTGCCCATTTCCATAGGGCTTGTTGTAATATGTGCTGCCCCGTGGTCCTCCATGCACGCACACCCAGGTGTTCAAAGTGGTTGTGCTGGTGAGGGGTCTGAATATCTTCCTCACCACGGTTTCCCCTCCACCTGGCTCACGCGCAGGTGCAGCCTGATGGGCGCTGCCAAGGCTGCTGTTGTTCTAGCCTCGGGTGGATGTCGTGGTTTCATTGGGGACTATTCATCTCCTTCAAGTAGTATCCCTTCACAACAACAGGGTGCTGAGGCCAAGAAGTGGTAGTTGTGAAGCAGCAATGTTGCGACAAAGTTCACAGTCCCCTGCATCGGGGTAGTATGTACAGAAAATGTAGTTTTAGACTACAGAGCAGAGCATGTAAATCCATACCTCCCTACAGAGTCCAAGCTGTATCCAGACCTTTCTATCCCAATTCCCTTTGTCAGATCTTCATAGGACATCCATAACCCTTGCCATCTTCAGAATCATGATACAAGAAAAGCCACATTTGGCAGACCGAAGGGCACATCTGACCAATTTACTTTTACAGTTTACCAGCAGTGGAACTTTCATGTAATGAGTGACACAGGATCTGAAGATGATACTCTTTTGTTTTAAGATTTCACAAGATTCAACAGACAAGTGGCATTTGTTTAAAAATATGAACTAAAGACAATCTATGTTCACAGAAAAGAAGACTGTCTGGGACATGCACATTTTCTTTTTGATTTGCTAACCGTACCTTTTGATTAAGAAAACAGAACTGATCTTTCCTTGGTCCATGATCATCTATTGGGTTCAAAACGTCCTTACCAGGGAGGCTACTGAGACAGACAAATAGTTTTAGAGAGACCATATCAGGCAAGGACATATACTTCCCTACACTGCAGAAATAACAAAGGCAGAACTACCCAGCCAGAACAGATCTTTACAGAGCTCTGGCAAACAGAAGGGGAGAATAGAGTATCCAGGGAGAGGACATGCTCCACTGGTGGCATTCAGCCAGCCCTGGCCAGCACTGGAAGGGAAAGTTCATATTGTTCTGAGGAGGTCTGGAAAGCGTTGGCTGCACAGTCTGTAGAGGAGAATAACAGCAGGCTTTTGCAAAAAGTGAGCAATGCTTTTTGACACAGCCGACGTCTTTGTAACACAAAACAATGTATGTGCATTTCAAGAAGTCCCTTCCCTTCCAGCCCTGAAGGTACTCCATACACTCCTCTGGGATCAGCTGCAGTGGCAGCAGTTTTAGAAAAGAAAGCATGCACCAGCATCCTCCTGGGGCACTTAAGATTCAAGTAGTAGGAGAACTGTTTATTTAGACATACCATGTTCCTGCTATCTCCTTGCTGTAAAACCTGGGTAGCACAGATATCTCTGGCGTAAAACTTTTGAGGTTCACTACCAGCAGAAGGTAAAATAGTTATGCTGCAAGTACAGAGAAGGGCTGAGGGGTTGTGGTGATTGCTTTCCCTTTTACAATAACGAGCAGCACAGTGATAAGATGTGGAAGAAACGTGAAGGATTATGAGGGAGAAGTGCAAAGGGTTATGTGGTAAAAAAGGCTGTTTTTTCCTCTGAAAGGAGTCTTCCTGTGACTCCAAACCTTGAAAGTATAGCTATGGATGGTCTGAAGGATATCACAACGTGGCTATCAGCAATGCTCTGCCTTAGTGCAGCGTTCCAGCGACAGCACCTGAACTCCCATAACCTCAAAAATATTTTTTTATATAACTTTTTTGATAAAGGGACAATATCTTATAGATGTTCCCTGAGCTGTATTGCTGCATTTATGTGTTAGTTCAATGAAGGAAGACCTGAAAATCAGTAAACTCCCACACAATGCTTTTGTGTCCTGGGAAGAAAAAGTCTTTGAGATCTCCTTTAGCAGAGAGAGGAAATTAGTCACGAAAAAGGCTGGGAAGAGCAGTGAAACTCCAGCCTCATTTACAGCTCCTGAAACTCTTCACCACTCTCCCAAATCCATTCTTGGTCTCTTGCATTTATTTAAATACATGCTGCAGCTACTAGAAGCCGCCTTTTGCACATATTGCTCAACTTGGAAGGAAAGTGTCTTTTTTTTTTTTTTAACAGTGGTCAGAAAAGAGTGCTTGGTAAAGCTTTTCCCTGTACTGCACTTGCTGGCCCACATACTACATTCTTGAACTTAATATACTGACTGTTCTGCTTTTTAGTTTGGTTTAAAAATTTCCAGGTATATTTTCTCTAACACCATACATTCACAATAGTTGAAAAGTTAACATCTTAAACATGCTTCAACCTTTCTCGTCCTCCTCTCTGTAAGGAATGTGATGTGCTTAACACATTAAAGAACAACAGGGGAAAAAAAAAAATCAGCCTTTCTTATTTTTATTATCTCTGTGTTAGAGATCCTTATTTTTACTCAGTTTAATAGCAGGAAGGAGATAAATCACAGAAGCTATAACAGAGTGATATTAACAGCACTACCAGGAAATTTTTTCAATAAACACCAAATACCACAGTATTAAGAACTGCATATCATTTTACTTCCTTAAAATGATGACACTTGTTTAAGCATACACACTGTTTCCCTGAATTTAATTTCTAAAAGCAGTTAATTTCAAGTGATTCTAAATGTCTCATTCTGCCACCACAAACTATTAAAACATTTTCATTTAATATAGATTGTTTCTAAAATGTTATATATTTAAAATATACATAAAAGAAAAATAATTTCAAATAAATTCTTAAAGATTTTCCTGTAAGTTGTTCACCCAAGCACTGTTCCAAGCAACAATTAAGGAAAGAAGACCTGATGAAAACATTATCTGATTACAAAACAAAATACTCTGAAGCAAGATCTTAAGGATATTTGATAACTGATTCTGTTGGCTAAGTGTCTACATTTAGCCTACATTAATTTCCTAAGAAGATATCTATGTATATGAGCAATTCAGTTCCAAAGCCGCTTTGCCCATTTGCTCCTTGGCAGGTTTTACATGATTCTTTTCCTAAAGCACATGCACAGTAATTCAGCTCAGGGTCACATGGATAGGCAGCAGCTGTACGCAGTGGGACAGGGCTATTCAGGGAATGAGGTGGTTAAAAGCAGTACGACACTTCAAGTCATCCTATCTACAAGTGATGCAACTCAAATGCAGACTTTTACTATGAAAACATCCATGTAGTGTCATGATATCTCACGTGGATAGGACCATGCACGACATGTAGCACACTCAGATGACATCTAAAAGAGCACACCATATAGTCTCTGTAATGCCTTCTAGGTCTCCCAAAGTGGGTCAGGTAGTGCCAGAACATGTGGGGGATGTCAGTGGATTGGCCATTGGTGCCATGCATGCCCTCCAGATTGTGTGAAACAGCTGTACCCATGGATCTACATGAATCAAAGGCTTCCTAAAAAGTGTGAGAGGGAAAAATAAAGAAAAATAGAGAGTGTTTCTGTTTAGTATGTCTTTTTGGTTAGTGGTAGCAGAATGGAGACTGAACATAACACCAAATTGTGATTGCCTTCTGATCATGAACATCTTTTTTTCTGTGATTAGTTTCAAATTCCATATTGCCCATGAGTTAGCTTGCTATCCAAAGGACTCTGAAACTATGCTATTATATAACAAACAGAAGTAAAATTGATGGCCTGAGACGTCTGGATATAGAGCATAGTGGTATGCAGGTTACAACTGTAGTTATACAAGTAGCAAGTGTACCATGCAAATGTACCTTCCACCACATACTCCTGATGTCTGTGAGGCCATGTGATGAACTTGACTAGAGAACCTTTCTGACTAAAAGTAGCCCCAGACAGCCATACTTCAGGCAGATTAATTCCTTACCTACTTCATGGAACAGTGACATGAAACAGTTATGTTCCGTTTACGCAGGGCAAATGCATGGGGAATGGAGGACACACCTATTCACAGGTCCCATAAACAGTATTAATCTTGTTTGGATACTGGAGAGGGAAAATAATGGAAGAGATACTGCTGAACAGTCTCCACATCTGCATATTTTTGTAGGTCTTTGGATTGACACGTGAAGGTAGAATTTCTGAAACGCTTTTTGCAAGGTTACTGCAAGCTGCATTTTTTCCAGTTCACCTTTTGCTCTTTGACAAAGAACAACTCAGGATCACTTCAAGACTGTCCCATTACTACTGCTATTCTTCTAAAGGCAAATGGCAAGAAACCTAAACCATGTTTTCAGATGTTTAGGGATAATTTTCTGAGAGAGCCCTTTGATGTATCTTCTAGCTAAGGAAATGTCACTTTGCTAATGTAAGACTGCTGACTAAAGCCAGTATACTAGCTTATTAATCAGTCGCCTATCACCTGTAAATAAAAACTCATTTTTCTTCTCAGTGTTCTTATCTTGCTAGCCAATTATTTCCTACAATCATTCATAGCATTTCAGATCCCTCAGGCTTCTGAGGGGAATCTGTTATAGCACCTTTGGCTGTGCCATGTTAAAAATAAGATATGGCAAGACAGAGAACAGCTTCTGAGATGCTAATCATCAGATCACTATCTCAAAATTTGGACCATACTGTCATGGTGGCATTTGACAGATTGCTTTTTAAGCTCACCTAGTTCTGTAGAAAGCCAGTTGTCATTTGTTTGATAATCTGTTACTACACAACATGCACATTTATGCGCAGATATAATTCACAGTTTTGAGTGAGCTCTTCTTAAAAAAGCTAAATCTTTCATACTAGAAGAAAACAGCACAAGCAAGAAAGAAACTAGTGTAACTGATCTAATAAAGTGATGATAGGAGATAAGAAAGCAGTGAAGTGCAGAGTTAAGGCTGTGGTACATCACTAGGTCAAAAGGACATATCAAGAGAACTACATACATTATGGCTACACTTACTTGATGACTAAAGATGAGGAGTATTCAGAGTGTTCTATAAATAGAAGCTGTCAGACAAAATAGAATGAAACCTGTAATTTCAAAGAATTTTCTGCAGATTAAACTTATAAACATTGACAAACCAGCAGATTTCTTCCAGCGGAAAGAATAGGAGCAAAGCATCAACAAGGTGTAATGAAAAAAAACCTAACGTCCACAGAATCACTAATGACTTTCTTACTGACTTGTATAGTATATATATAAATATAAAAAGAATGAAAAAACCACTCAATAACAAATACTCTAATTGTTCCTGCTGCAGTCTCAATGTGTCACATTGAGAATGGTGACATATATGCAAAATCACTACACAAATTTGTTATTCACATGCATTAATGACTTTGTTGAATGTGTAAACATTTGCATGACAGAATGTTATCAATATAGCTCCAAAAGATGCTTTGCCTCTCTAAGTCTGCACCCACATCTAACTCAGCTCATCTGTGTCTGCTAATTCTGTGAGAGAGGCTGCAATTCACTTCAAAAGCAGACAATAGAACAAGAAATACTGTGCAATGTTGACAGCTTCACACATAACGAATAGCTGCAGTGGGTGTGCTATACTAGTGCAGTGCAAGAACAAGTGTATAATAGGGGAGAAAACATAGGGAATTGATTACAGTGCCTCCTGATTCATGGATTATCTGACTTTACAAATTCAAGTTTCTCGATTTGTGTCTTTAAAATGTGATAAAAATAAAGGTGTTTATAGACTCATCCCAGGAATTAAAAAACCCTTTAATTTCATGATAAAGGTAACATTTGTGTATACCATCATGTAGCATCTGTCTTACAGAAAAATCTTCATAGATTTCACCTGAAAGATTATCTTTACTTATTTCTAAAATTTAAGCAGCTTCCAAAAAGTATCACAATGATATTCAACCATAGCAAGACCGTACTTGCTGAATGCTTTATTCTAATATTTCAGTGCTACTACTCTGTTATTAAAGAGTAAACTGATGAATTTTGAAGGAATTCCATTAGCAGAAGTGGTTGGAAAGGAGTAACGTAAGTCTCTCATCTTGATAGTTTCAAAGAGATAATAAGGTTTAACTTTAATTCATAAGACAAATTAAAGTTTTTTATTTCATAAGCTTTAAAAATTATTTTTAGCTATTCTCATTCTTAATAAATGGCCATACTCAGCAGTCACTGGTAAAGTTTGAAGCATATTAAGATGTTTAGTAGATTGAGTAACTGGTCACTTAGAAGCAATTAATCTAACTAATCCATTAGTCCTTTGTAACACATCCTCAAAGCAATTTGTATTGTCTAAAATTACAATAGACGATCAGAAATTTGATCAAAAAGAAAGGCATAATTGGTTGGGCTGGCACTACTGGGTTCACAAACCAGAAATCCATTCATTTTATAAAGCAATTCCACACCTAAAAATACAGTACTTCATTCTTGGTTGGCTCATTTAATTTCATGACTTGTTGTGTTCAGTGCTTCATGAAAGCTGTATGTTGGCATATTTATGGAACTTTTTTATGTCTAGGTAGAGAAGGAGGTTCTATACTACTAATGAGCACATAACAGGATGGCAGGAGACAGTTTTAAGTTCAGCCCTGTCAAGTTCTTGGGGCTGAAGACAAGATCAGTGGTTCTCGCAGCTTTTTTTTTTTTGCTTTTTTTTTTTTTTAAATTTGATGACTTCATCTGAGATCCTCACAGAGAAGACAATAAATCTGCTTAGCAGAAATTAGGGATTCAGTGTAAGAGCAGCTGGGTAAAAGAGTGTCTTACTGCTATAACAGGTGAACTCTCCTTTTGGAAGGCCAGGATTTGACTTGGAAAAAAAAACAAAAGCTTTATTGAAATAGTCAGAATAAATGGAGTTAAAAAAAAAATCTTGTCTATAACATCATATAATTCAATCTGTCACAACCTATGAAATAGTGCAAATAGATATTAATACTGTAAATAGCTCTCACATATACTAACAACTACTCTTTCAGACAGTTCCTGGTACAGCTCCACTTTTGTTATCACATCTACTCAATTCACCCTCCACTCCTATCTATTAGTTCTGCTGCAGATCTCCCCCCTCAACACATACAGAGAGTTTTTTTCTAAAGTGCCAAAGTTCAGATCTCATTTTCGGCTCTGATTTTGTAGAAAACATAATTAAATTGACAAAAGAGAAATGAGATTTTATAATGTGTAGCTCTTACTGAACACATTAGATATTTATGTGAATATTTGACAGTAATAGTCATACATTATTTGTGTCTCAAAAAGGCTAGAACAACTTAAATTTCCCAACCCATGTGTGCAGTATCTTTCGTCTAAGGTATACATACATACAGTTTTATAGATCCACAGAAACGCTTCCATTTTCTACAAACAAAGTGACATTGCCTGTCACCTGCCAGGTATTTACACAAAAGCTTCCTTGAGCAGAAGTCACTTTACTGGACTTCATCAATGTATAACAAACAAAAATATTATTTAAATTATAAGATTTTGTTACTATCTCCTGAGCAACATGGTAGGACATAGGAATTACAGACAGTTTTTGTTATAACTGAGCTCCTATAAACTTAATATAGTTCTTAACCAGTCGTGTAGGCTGCAAATATTCACTGAGCAATGACAATTTCAACACCTCAGTTAGTTCTGTGAAACCCTGTGTTTGAATTTAAGGAGTTAATAGGTTTGTTTTAATACTGACCATACGCTAAACTAAACATTACCTTTTTATAATTTTTATAAAAGTCTATTTACTTTCAGTGAAATTATATCCTTAAACTTTCCCAGTATTTCATGTGCACTTTCTCTGGGAAAGAATTATATCTATGAAGATTTTCTGCTTAGTTGACTTGTGTATGCATTTCAGTAAACTGAGGTTTAGGTTACATGGACTGAAAGTTTTATGTTTTCTGATGTTCATGGCTGTTGAAGAATGGCTTGCAGACCAAGGCCATGGGTCTGCGCAGGAGCTGATTGCAGCCACCTGAGGTAAAGGAAAAAACCCAGGGTACAGTTATGCTAACAAGGAAAGAGATTCAGGGCTCAGTTATGCTAACAAGGACTGTTATGATAACAAAGAGAGAAACTGAGGTACACAATGGCCTTGAGTGTGATGGAAAACAACCTTGGGAAAGTAAGCAAGTCAAAGGAAGGAAAATGTTGAAACATACCTGAAATACCACAAGGGGTTGGGGTTATAATGTAACCTTTTAGATGTATCCAATAGATTTGTGAGTAGTGTTCTGTAGACTGCTTATATAAGGTGTATTTCTTTCAATAAAATCGGAGCTTGCTCTATCATTCATATTGAATCGACTGCTTGCTTCCTCCGTCCTCCGCACATGGCAGTGAAAAGCAATGCTTCAAAAACAAAGACTCCTTCTATCAAGCCCTTCTAAGCAGTAGAAGGATAAAAGGGAAATTATAGCCACTTATTCTGAGTACTCCTCACTTAAAACGAATGCTACAAGTAACATAAAAGAATATGGCTTGAATTTCATAAAATGTTTTGAAAATTTTCATAAAATTGTAATAAATACACCTTTTGAAAAATTAAACTAAGCAAATTCTTTCAACAGGAAGGCACTGCTTCAGGATTACTTCTTGACCAAGATACTGGGGGACAGAAAAGAATAAGGAAGAAAAAGCATCTGTTATGATTAAAATGTCAACTCTAGTCATTAGAGCTTCAAGGCCATTGGCATAATCTATAATGCCTGTCCCATACTTAACATCATCCTCTAAAGTATTTGCCTGAAAAGTATTTCCTCCAGAAGCAACAACAAAACGAAGTCAAATTGTCAATAAACTAATTTTATTTGCTTATGAGAAGACTGTGCAAGTAGACTCCTTCAGTTGCCTAAAAATTAATCTCCTGTACCAGGCAAACTGGGTAAAAGAGTTACCTTATTAAAGGTACTCTGCCTAGACAGATGACTAGTGAATGTAAACACTCATGGATAATGAGATCTATGAAGTTAAGGCAGACATTGAAGAAACTGGGAACAGAATGATAGACCTGGAAATAAACATGTACTAAAGAGTAGAATTAGGATCTTTAACATCATAAAATTAGATTAAATTGCTCAGGTGAGGAGGGGGAGGAGAGATAAAACATGCAGATGAATCAAGAGACAATAAAGAGATAATTGTGAAAGAATGCAGAATATGAGAATAAAGGGTGTCCCTGAAGATGTAGAAAAACTGAAATCAAGTTTCTAAAGAAATATTTTAGCATATTCTAAAGCAGGAAGAAGCATTAGAAATAACTGCTAAGAGATCCACCATTTTTATGTGTTTCCAAGAAGACAAAGGGACATGACATGAAATTTACCCTTTGAGGTAATAACAAATAACAAAAGAGATAGAGAGGAGCTGAGTACTCTTTGTAATAAGTCAAAAAGAACATTTTTTCCAAGATATAACAGCTACTAAAGAAATCTAGCATGAATGAATTTTCCATCTGCTGTAGGACAGCCCGTGCAGGATATTGATGGGTTTTCCCCTTTTAAGCTCATTGCATCAAGAACAGCAGTAAATCTTAAACAAATATTGGTAGGTTAAATCCCTTACAATATTAAATCTAGTAGCTGACAAATCCTTCTGCAAGTCAGGAGCATTCAGAGTCAGAGCATGAGACAATTTTAAGCATTTTAGTGTCAGTCAAGGTTGGAACAATGTAAGTCACTTAGAAGAGTGTACACAGGTCATAATCATGGACGTATAGCAGTAACTGGAGGGGAAGTATAAACATAGGAGAAGACATCACTCCCACTCATCAGAGGAATAGGATGTTTCACTATGGTGACAAGGCAGTTAGAGGTAGTTAGCTGTAGCAAAGACACCTCCGTAATCAGGACTGAGAGATCAGCACTCTACTACCAGTTTTATGCTATTGAAGGAACCAGCAGCTTTCCCCTGGCGAGATGCTTCCTGGGCCTGCATGGCCATAACATGGAAGTCTAGATCATCCATATCAGTCTGATTCTTTATATCCTACTACTTTATATTTCTGAAACAGAAGCCCAGCACTTCGTCATAAAGCATAGGATACATCTGTATCTGAAGGAAAATACAAAAACCTGCTTTTCTATAGGAAACAAGACTTGAACTGTCCTGGGTCTGGAAAGCAGATGCTAGCTAGCATGAAAACATCTGTATCCATAAAGAGATGAAGAACACATAGAAGACTGGAAACGCAATGGATAACTGTTGAGTCTACAGCACTGAAAACCCTGTGTACAAGAACAGTTAATAAGCTTGATTCTGGCCTAGTTTTTGTCATTTGTATGCATAAATATTTAAAGGGTGTGGTCACTTTGATTAGTCAATCTGAAGGTCAACTTGCAAAGAAAATAGTTTTAGGGAATGTTGTGGTTTAACCCCAGCCAGCAGCTAAGCAGCATGCAGCTGTTCACTCACTCCTACCTCCCATTGTGATGAGGAAAAAAAAAAAAAAAAAAAAAAAAAAAAAAAAAAAAAAAAAAAAAAAAAACCACAAACCTAAACCTCATGAGTTGAGAAAATAATAGTTTAATAACTAAAATAAAGTAAAATATAACATCATAATAATGATAATTGTAGAGAAAGGGAATATAATAAAATGAGAGAGAAATAAAACCCAAGAAAAGAGAAGCGATGCACAATGCAATTACTCACCACCCACTGACCGATGCCCAAGCAGCAATTGCACTCCCCCAGCCAACTCCCCCCAGTTTATATACTGAGTATGATGACCTATGGTGTGGACCATCCCTTTGGCTAGTTTGGCCATGCTCCCTCACAGCTTCTTGTGCACATCCTTGCTGGCAGAGCATGGGAAACTGAAAAATTCGTGACTTAGGATAAGCACTATTTAGAAACAGCTAAAACATCATCAGTGTGTTATCAGAATTCTCACAGTAAGTCCAAAATACAGCACTGTACCAGCTATTAGGAAGAAAATCAACTCCAGCTGAAACCAAGACAGGGCATAACAAGGATGTATTCAGGACACAGCTGTGCTGGTGAAGCTATTAGTTACATTATTAGAAAGGTGTGTCCTGAGGAGTGTTGAGAAAGACAGGAATAATCAGTTGAAAGAAACAATGCATCTTGAAAGACAAGTTATTTCTCAGGAACACTGCAGAGGTTACATAATTATATCATATATAAAACTGCAAATCCCAAACCCATTAAAGATTGCCCATAACAGATAGCTGTGGCAGTGTTGTCTTCCAACTGTGTATGTAAATTCATACACATTGAGAAAAAGATCTACTTGTCCTGTCACATTACTTCAGACATAGGAGTGTAGAACTGTTTAGTCTGACATTCTGCAACACTGATACTACATATGTAACATGATTTTAATATTAAAGGAAACACATTTAATTTTTTTATTTGATCTTGTACTCTGCCCTTGAGCCTTAGTTGTGATTTAGGTATAACAATGTTTAAGCAACAGAATGGAGTCATTAATATCTGTCTTTATTAAGAATAAGCCCTTACTGCCACAAGGAAACACAATGTTTTCTAAATCACAGAATAATTAAGTATAAGATGAACCCCTGAAGTTCATCTCAGTGAACCTCCTGATGAAATCAGGACTTACTGTACTAATATGTTGCATTAGCATTCATTATTCCATGTATGGCAATGCAGTGCATGTTTTCACATTCAGACAGTAATAGTTTTGTAGTTAGAGACTGTACAAGACAAACATGCTCTTTATTCAGATGTTTGCACTGCTGCTGCTGTTGTAACAGGGCTTAGATCCATAACTGGAGTTTCTAGATACGAGATTCCAAGTAATACAGTTACGTAAAGATAAACAAGCGTAGCATTCAACAGATAGTCTAGCACTCCAGTTAATGCTCAAGCAACTACTTGTCATTTTGCCGGTCTACCAATAGATGGTCAAGCCCCGTGAAGATGTGTAGCAGAATTATTTTTTACCTCTTTAGTTTATATGCTCCTACAATACAACAAATACCATAGAAAAACTGCAGTAAGTAGCAAGGATATATTTATATTTCAGTGAAATCTAATTAAATCTAATCTTCAGGATAAATCTATTTTTAAATAAGCTGTGTCAATGATATAACAGATCAAAGTTTTGGGGACCCTTTTTGCATCACATTCTAAGATATAAAAAATTTATTTGACTTTTAGCAAGTTTTAGGAAGCTAGCAAGTGTTACCCCAGAGAGAACTGTAAGTACTGTTGACAACAGTGGCCAAAATTCCACTATTTGCAATTCTATTTGTACATTTCTTCTATTAGTACCAGTAGTCGAACTGACTCTTTCTGTCTTTGTCTTCTCTTTTGTATCACTGCTTTTATTTTGACATTGGCTGAACTAGACTCTTGAAAAGAAGCATGTTATTCTGAGAAGAGTTGTGCTCACACGTGCATATATTTCAAGTTTGGAGGGAAACTGGAAACAGCATTCTAAAATGAAGGTAAAATTTTTCAGCATTACTGCAAACAACAGAAGAGCTTTTACAAGCTCTTTTAGCATAGGTTCACCAATGTGTTCATGTCATTCCTATAAGACAGATAAAAGGAGAACATGAATCTTTTTAGAGAGACAGTAGCTTGTAGAAATAGAGATTTGTTAAACAGCTTCATTTATTTTATTGGTCATAGTAGAGACTATTATTCAACGTCAGTCTATGCTGAGTTTGTAAAATCCTTTTCCACCTCTGGCATAGGAGAAGACTTAACAATAGGTCTCCTAAGCCAGTGTTCTGCTCCGATTCATGCAAGAATATTTATAGGGTAGACATAAACGTGCTTACACCTGGGTATTGAGAGCAACACCAAGTGGTTCTTAGGTTAGAATATGTTCCCCATCTTCCTCTCAAAGACAGATATGTGCCAAAGACTGTGAAAATGCACCTAAGTGCTACTCAATATTGTGAAGTGAGACTGAAGGCAAGATGGAAAAGCATGAAAAGAAAGCCTTTCTAAGAAAGACATTTAAAATAATCTTTAAGAATTCCCCATTTTGTTGTCAGCGTGTTCTAACAAACAGGACCATGTGGGGCAGAATGACCAGGTTACTATATATTTCATCATGCAGAGCAATCTCTGCTTCCAAAATTGGAAGAAAACAGATGCAAGTGATCATGACAGGAAATGAGAAGCTGTAGTTAGTGTAATGTTGCCTGACAGCAGATGGCCATAAGCTGCCTTCACATATCATTTTTCAGTCTAACACTGTTCCAAAGGCACATTTTCCCAAGAGGAATAACTGTTCCTAATGCGGGAAAAGAAACGAGCTACTGAAGAAAATACGAATTTGGCAGTGTAGTGACCCACTGAAATGGAGCTCAGTGCTCCTGATAGAAATTTACTTATAAAAAAATATTGTCTGGTACATATGATACCCCAATATCTAAGTATCATTTCAGATTCATAAGGTCAGCCTCTGGACAACTGTGTGAACAGGTGAAGATAACAATTTTAAAGTTCACCTGCAATTGGCTAGAATCAGCTATTGTTAAATGGTTAAACAGATGATACGTCTTCCCATCTACCTGAGTCAATTAAGATGTGAGAATTTACAGCCAGTTGGTGCATTCTTTCAAAAATGTTACTTCTTTAGCCTGCTTGATGGAACAGATGCTGACACTCTCTCCCATGGTCAGGAGATAAAGATAGGACTGTGACATAAAGAATAGTTAAGAAAAATTTGTCCTCCTACCAATATAATATTTCAAAAAAATTCAATCTTGTAAAAACATCTCTAGCTATTTTATTATTTCCTGGTTTTAAACATAAGAAATCTGTATCAATTAAAGCTTAAAAAAACCCAACAAAACCAGAAAATAACAAGCCTTCAGGGGTTTTTTTTCAGCAGCATTTAAGTACCATATTGCAAAAGTTTCTTTAATTTTAAACCTTTTTTTTTTTTTTTCCTACCAAATGAAGAGAAAAAATGCCTAAATGTTTCAATTTATAATCAGGTAATATTTTTCTCCATGTGTTTAGTGTTTCAGGTATAAAATAAAAGCAAGATAGCATTAAAGTTGTACTGAGCAAGGGCAAAAAGTAGGTATGCTTTACATTGTCCCTAACTTTAACTATACAGACCCACATGGTGAAAATTCCCATTTCAAGAAATGCTTACAAAATTAACAAAAATCAGAAAGTTTTCCATATGTTCCTTTAACTTCAATTTCTTCATAGTGTGTTTTAAACAGTCCTTTGAAGGCTGTAGATTCTAAAAAAAAACATTGTCCAAGTCTTTGTAAGGGAAAATTTTCCTGATGAGGGAACTTTTATGAAAACAAATTATAACAATTACTGAATATAGAAGAATACACTGGAAGAAAATTACTCTTAAATGAAGGATTTTCACTAGAAAGCTCACCATACAGTAACCGTCTATTGAAACTATTTTAATCAAAATTTTAATCAAAATAACGTAAACCTTTTTTTTTTTTTTTTTTTTTTTTTTCCAGCAATGTACCCTAATAAAGTGAACACAAAGTTCACATAAATGCTTGGAATTAGGTTAAAGCTCATTATACTTAAGGAAAAAATGATACAGTGAGTCTAAGTTCTCCGACAGTTCTATTAAACAGAAACCCCTAAACAATTCATTCTGTTCTTTCATGATGTTTATTAGTTTTCAAGCAACTAAATTTTGCTTAGCTCACATAATTTCCAGAATTTTTGTACCACTTATAGGTGTGTATATGTATTCATTAAGATTTTTTGATTCTACAATTGTGGTTTTGTGTCAGGAGAAAATTTTAGTCCATCTTTGTCATTTCTTGTGTATTCCAGATCCAACCAAAAGTGAAAAATTATCCCAGAGGATTAATAGACATTTCTGTTCTTTAAGATTTCTTCATCTATAGGGTTCTTCATCAATAAACTGGTTACATAATAACAGAAGCTCCAAACAACACAGCCTTTGTTCGCATAGTTAAAAAAAAAAAAAAAAAAAAAAAAAAAAAGCAAGCTAATAATTTTCCTGTTTTGCTTGTGTTCTGAAGCATTGCCAGACTATGTTTTACATATCTCAGTTGATGAATGTGTATGTGTTCATTTGTTCATTTGGATTTTATTCATAAGACAAATGCTTTCCAGTGCACTGTTACACAAATGCTGCTCTACCAAGAGTGGTTTCTCCTTAAGACAAATTAGATACTTGTTCGTCATTATTCATAAGATTTTTTCATTAGAAAACACTGGCCAAAGGGAAGAGTAAATCAATACACAAATTTCCATGCAGACATCTTTTGGTACCCAAGCAGTACTGTTTTCAAACTCATGCCTTATGGTACACTGTATCAGGCAACAAATACAACTAATGTTTATATATAAAGCATATACATAAGACAGCTTTCCTTAGCAGATAAGCGAAGAACATGCAAAATATTCTTCCAATATGCTCCTAAATATGATTTTACTACAGTTGGCAATGACAGATAGCCAAAGAGTTTTGCTCCTTCGTAATTTGGTAGCACTGCTGAAGTTTTCTCAGCTGTTTAAAATAAGGGAGACCAGCATTCAATCATTGTTTAGCCCTTATGTTCCCACAGGTACAGCAAAAGACACCAGTGAAAATGGAAGCCGTTTTCAGAGTTGAAGAATACTGATTTTATTTTTTTTTTTTGTAGAAGAGGTACACTTTCTTTCACTCAGACAGAAGGCAAAGTGTCTAGAAAGAAAGCCTATCTAAACCAAGGTAGAATAAACACTAAGTATCAGTAGAAAACTGAATATTTTTTTCCCAGTTCTAGCTCTCTAGTGCTTTAAAAGACCTTTAGACTAAAGGTCTAGACTAAACACAATGTAAGGAGGAATAACCAGATCATGTAATCTACTTCATCTATGATCTTCAGACAGGTATGAAAACAAGCCTTTTAATTCCAGCATGCTCTGCTAACAATTCACAATCTTCTGGGATTGCTGGACTACACAAATGGCAGAATCCTTCTGTTCTGAGAAGGCTCCATGTTGCAAAAATTATTTAAATTTGGTCTCTGACAGACATTTGTTAAATTAAAAACAGATAGATGCAGGAGGAACAAGGCCCTGGCGATACTCTGTGCCACCGACAGCTGTCACCATCCCCAAAGAAGGAGGGTCAGATCTGCTCATGAACAGCCAGTTTTCAGACTACCTTATTATGCTAAACTGAATTTGAGCTTGGGTTTTAAGGTTTTCAAATAATTTCAAGGAGGCAGAAAACATATACAGAATAATAATATTAGGCAGTAAACTAGCCAGCTGAGAATGGAATATAAAGAAAATTGAAAACAGCAGGGAACAAAAGCACAGAGCACTGAGTCTTCTGAATATGAACTGTGATAATAATTCTCCCAATTAGAAACTGTTCACAATCAAAAGCATATTATGTTAGGTTAACTATAAAGTTATAAAATAATCAGAGAATTTGGACTGTGAACTAAAAAGAAGATGGTAGGGGTTATTTAATTAATGATGGATATCATTCAACCTCACCTGACTGAATTTTCAGTGTTAGAGTATCAATAGATTTTATCTTAAGGATCAAATAACCTAGTTTTTAATTAATTAAAATTATAACTGCACTCTCCAGAGGACTATTAGTGAGGTTATATGGAAAGTGTTTCAACTCTACTGTTAATGGAAAAACACTGGGGCTTTTTCCCATCTCCACAGGATTACTCGTTATGTGCATGACAACAATTTGCAGTGGAAACAGATTTAATGCAAGTCCCAAGTTCTTTGGCCTTCTTCAACAAGAAAACTTGCTTTATTGCAGACAATTATGTTATGAAAAAAAAAACAATATACCATTCCCTTCATCATTCTAGTGGTTTTGGGAATGTCTATCAAGGAAAACTCTTTCCTGGATTCAACTCGAGTCCTCCAGACATTACCAACCACCTCTTGTGCATAAGAAAGTCCCCGGCACTATAAACCCTCCTATTTTTTCCCTAAGCAGGTATTAGAGAATGTTATGTGTTGGATGAAAATAGGAAGCCACAACATTTTTAAACAGTGTTATGAATCATAAACCAAATGGAAATTGCTTCCACATAACAGGTCAGCTATGTTACTGTTACATTTCAATACTCAGTAACATCCATGCCAGGTCATGCAACCCAGTCCAAACATGGCAGGTGACAGGGCTTGTAGTTATAGTCAAACATTCATACTATACTATTGTATAACAAAAGTCAGCCATTGAGGTTTTTTCAACCTACTGTATTTAAGCAAACCAATACAAAGATTAGAAGATTAAAAATAATTTTGGTCTTTTTGTACTTCCCCACCAGTACCTGGATTTCTTCCTTTAAAAATGGCTAAAGAGTTCTGCCACAGGCAGGTAAGCTTGCTTTGGTTGTTCGGTATTGCTGCATGCAGCCTTCACTACATGCTCTGTGATATGCAGGTTTCTCCCTTGCATGCAAACACAACAGGCTCATGAAAATCAGGGACAGCTAAGTCTGGGACAGTGTTTCAAAGACATGATACATTCACTGTGGAGTTGCCAGATTCAATGACTGGCTTACTGCCATATTTCCAAATACTTTGTGTTTCCAAAAGGTTAAGGTTCCTGCATTAAGAGGTTTTTCATTCATCAGAGTTGGGCAGAGTCAAGATTACTTCAAGAAGACAAAGTGTAGCCGTTCAATAATGAATGTAATTTCACCATAGAGTCTCCAATAAAACATTAATACTTGGGTCACAACAAAAGATACCATGCCATTGAACTCAATAAGGGAAAATATCTACTGTTTTCCTTTGTTACTTGCTGTTATGCAAGCGGAGCATGGAAAGAATTATTGCTCAATGTAATAGCAAAGTTTTATTTCATACAAGGCATAAATGTACACTTTAACAATGGAGAATAAAGAATACTGTTGACTGTTCCTTC
>NW_020799095.1:80422868-80438838 GCF_003259725.1 Athene cunicularia | reverse complement strand
CCCCCCCCCGAAGATGGACTGACTCAATGCAGCTAGCTGCCTGTGCTAACCAAACTTGACTACAAGAATGGTATCATTATATTTTCCACCATCACTTTCTTGATCTATGTTCACAGTTGCTACCCTTTGCAACTACAACTGTTTTGTCAGTCTAGAGTTACAAGGGACAGCAGCTTGTGAAAACTGATACCAAAGGAAAAGTTACACTTTCTTGATACTTAAATACCTCAGGGCATGCAGTGACATTTTCAACATTTACAGTATCCAAGTTCCTCCCACAACATCTCGAGAGATTATGTTCCTGAGACATTGTGAAAAGTCAGGAAAGTTGAGCTGAGAGCCTGGAAAACTGTCTTTAGCAGAACAGTAACACTGTCAGGATGGTAGACTCACTCCTATCCAGATCTTAGGAACAGCATGAGTTAGAATTTAGCAGAAACAAGGACAAAACCACACAGCCTTACTTTTTCTTATAAAACAATATCTCTCTGCAGAAGACCTTTAGCCAGGGAAGGGCCAGACACCTCAAAGGGCAAATTAGTTTTCCCAACAAT
Organism: Athene cunicularia; assembly: GCF_003259725.1. Lineage (NCBI taxonomy): Eukaryota > Metazoa > Chordata > Aves > Strigiformes > Strigidae > Athene > Athene cunicularia. The sequence continues at coordinate 80,438,284 of NW_020799095.1, read as the reverse complement.
AAAGTGTCTTAACTTTGCAAAACAGAAGAAACAACAAAGGCCAAAACCATCAAATGTGCTGAAGGAACCCAGGCCCTGAAATGGCCATCTTACAATGCAGCCTGAGGACCTATGATGCACAAAACCAGCTTGCTCTGTATACATTTAATTGGATTATTGTTTTGGTTTTGTTGCTTTTGTTGTGTGTTGGTTTGTTATTTTTCTAAACTTTCATTGCTCTAAGGATTAATAGTTCTTCTGAAGAGGTGATAGTAGAGCACATGCTTTGTGTATAGTGCTGTGGCATACCATCTGGGGAACCTGAGTGTGACAATGCAAGATAGATGGTAATGAAGAAAAGGAGAGACCACACTAAAAGAAGCAAGGCAAAAGAACTTACGCTTTTAGTGGTGTCTATTCTTAGGCTTGTCAAGATACAAGATTTACATTCTTTGCCCAAAACTTCCTAAACCTAACACCTCCCACCCTTGCTTTGGTTAGCCCACAACTGACCACAACACTTGCTCTGCTTACTTGTCTCAGATGAAAATGCTGTTGGTGCAAGTGAGTGACTGTGGTCATGCAGCAGTGACCATGGCATGTTCAATGTCTGAAAAGGAAGATACATCTACATTTTCAGTACTGCATTGGTCTTGAGACACAAGACAAGGTAGCATGTTAAAACTAATTGTACAGTTACATTCTTTAAGTGCCTGAAAATCAGTGGTTAGTTTACTCCAGACTGAACATATCATCCAAATCACTAGCTTCAAGATTTTAACTTTGGTTTTGACAACATACAAGACACTTATGTTACTAGGACCAAGCTTTTCCCAAGCAATATTACAGTTCTCTATAATAGAAAGAAATTCTTGAAATTCAGTGTAGTCCTTGGGATGTGCCTACAGAATTAAGCAGTTCCATTTCAATTGTCACAGTACTGGACATTAGGTGCGATGGTACTTAACAGTTGCAAGTGGAAGTAGGCAGTCTAGGTTCTATGGTGGTCTATGGTGAGACAGTGATGACCATGTGCTTGTGAATGGAAAAATCACTATAAATACTGCTTACACCAATGTTTGACATAACTAGGGTCCCCAACGTTATTACAGGAATCCATGGAGCTAAGTTACCAGCCTACATTGACACTAGGGTACCCTTTGCTCTCCTGGTTAATTAAAACAGTAGTCATGTTGAACACTGGAATATAAACTGGTTTATGTTGAATTGCTGTCCTGAGTCTATGTGTTGTTTTGTTTTGTTTTAAATTAAAGCCTTATAATAAGTTATTCAATTGATTGATTGTAATGCCAACAAAGTAAGCAAGAGGGTCACAACCTATTTCATGTTTCCTAGTATCCAAAGTCATAAATGAGACCTTGTGAGCAGAAGGGCACAATATTTCTTCCCCTCATATTTGTATTCACACTACAAAGCTGCCTTTGAACTTTACTCTAAAAAGAAACACTTGTGCCCCTTCCTGTCACAACTAAAGAGGCTTTTGAGACAGTTCATCCACCTAACCAGTTGAGTCTAAAGCAGGCTGTATCTAAACTCTTCTTTCCCCGAATTACATAAAATTGCCCAACATTATCATATTGGGTATAACTGTTGCCTACTGAGAAAAGAATGGAAGAAAATAGCTCTAAACTAAGACATATGACCTTGTTAGTTAAGGAAAAAAATTACCATTTCTACTTGCTTAAGGAGTCTCTGTCTGGCACAAATAGACCTTTAGACACATACCTCACCTTTCCAGAGAAAAATAAATGGTATACTCCAGAGACATCACAGGGTCTGGCCTCCATCTTATCTAGCTCAACTTATTTTCCTAATATAATTTGTCCCCATGGCTCAGTTGTCCACCTCAGGGATCAAAAATCTAGTTGCAACACAGGCCAGCTCTGTGACCTCAGCTCATATTGGTAAACTGTGAGAAAACTAAGGCAGAGTCATAAAGGATACAAAAAATAAAGCTGTGATCTTAAACTGTTGAGATAGTGGATATAAGTACCTCGAAGATTAAAAAGAAATGCTAACACAGGAATAGATTAAATCCTACAGGGAACACAATCACTTTTGTCATCTTGAATGGATTCAATGAAAGATGACAACACAACAACATTAAGGGATCCACCACAGACTGCATAGTGTGCTTTGCCTTTTACACAGCTATCTCATACATATCACAAAGTATTTTACTTCCTTCCTTAAGCCTGTTTTATATGCCTGAGTACATTACAAAGAGAATATTTCATGTTTTTTCTTTAAATCAAGAAGACTATTGGTATATCCAGAAAAGAGGCAAATTTTTTGTTTTGTTTTGTTTTGTTTGGGTTTTTTTCACAAATAGACTTCATATTATAAGTATGACAAATGAACAGATCTGTACTGAGCCAATGTTTTCATACCAAGAGAAATTAGCAACTGCAAATACCATGTATTGTCAGCACCAGAAAACAATACAGGCTATTTTCAATATAAAAATATTATGTACTTTAACTTAAAAGTATTAACAAAAAATATTACAGTGTACACTGCAGCACATGCATTAAAGTGCAGACGTATGTTCACAACACTAATTTCACAATTCAAATGCTGATGACTTACATCTTGTGTTATTCCGGGCCTCCAGTCAGCCCAGTAATAGACTGGAATTTTCTTATTAGTCTAGAGAACTGAGAAGTTTTGAAGTCTCTATCAGATTTTCAGTGGCACTACCCATAAGGGTTTAACAATACAGAATTTAGACCCGTGAAGACAAAACCCTGGGCCATACAAGTGTGCATGTGTGCAGTCCCATCTTACCATCTCCTTTTCCTTTCTAGCAGCTATAGTGCAGGTTACAATAAGCGATCAGGATCTTCTTCAGTAACTGAAGTTTAGCTTAGAACTCTAGTACAATGGCTCTCCATCATCCTTTGAGGTACATATTCAACTGTAGCATAGCAGCTTGGGTACCTGAGGTAGATTTCTGGGAGAAAGGAAAAGTTGCCAATGAATGGCTTAGGAGACAGCTTGGCAGGAAGTGAGCAGCATTGTCAAGGGAAGGAGGTGGCTGAAATCGTTAGGCTCTACACCAAATGTAAAGAAGATTCTTGTTAGTCCCAGCTAGACTGAGAATTACAGGACACATTGACTCCTTGCCACATCAGTGACAATAAGCATGTTGCAAACAGCTGCAATCACCTTGAGCACTGTGAGGAACTGAAGGAGTTTATGCCTCAAACATTCGACAACACAGATCACCTCAAGGACAAATTGTGGCCTTTGTGGTTAGTCTAAGGAATGATTTATCTGCCTAGGGAAGCTCAGAATATATCAAAGGGTGCACAGCTCCACTGCCTTGCAGTTGTATAGCCAAATTCCCAAGATAAGCCTCGAAAGGGAAGACACAGACTGAATAAAATCATATGTTTGGCTTAATGCCTACACTTTATTTTACATCTACAGCTTTGAAGAAGAGCTAAAAGATTACTAAAACAGAAATCACCTGACATGAGATGGAGCTAACGGCTGGATAATAGCCCAAGAAACAGAAGTTGAGGAAAAGGTAAAGGTGGTAGTGGGAGATGATGACAACTGACTTAGTTGGACAAAAGGGTTAATGCACCTCATTCCCCCTCAATGCAGGAGTAAAACCCATGCTCCACCTGTTCCTTATCTCTCATATAAATGAGGTTGTGGGATACCTGCCTCTCTGCCTAGGATGCAAATCAGAAGATAAGATGAACTTTAAAATGTGACAGAAAACTACTGGGTGTGCACTCACCATCCAATATTACCAGACCTGAGACAGTGCTGGATTCTTTGACTCTTCCTCTCCCCTGATTTTGTTTTCCTTCTTTTCATTCATATAGATTTAGCAATACAAAGTCACATTGCTTATTTTCCTTTTCTAGGTTTAGGTTGTTTCTACTGCAAGTAAAACATTTTAAGCAGTCATTTGGTGTCATTTCACCTTAATTTATATCAAGGGGATCATGAAAACTTTATGGCTCCCAGTCTGACTCATAACAAGCACACAACAGGAAAAGCCCCTTCTGTTGGTGAAAAAACAGGGCTGGTCACAGGGACCAAGCTGCCTGTGTTAGACTAATGAACCAGCCAGTGACACTCCTCCTTACCTCAGTGCTTCCACTCCCTTTTCCATATATATGTGCTCCCACATCAAACACACCCTAACTGAAACAGATACACTGTAAGACTTACCTGGTACCTATATCTGAGTAGAATAAATGTGTCCTTCATTACTGGTATTTAGTCAGTCTTATGACCAAAAACTATTTGGGGGTTAAAACTGGTGACTGGTTATATACTATACAAAGTCATACAGTATAACCACAACACATGGACATTTAAGAAAAGAAACAACATGAGATATTACTGGATATGTTGTGCACGTAATGTTATATTTAAGTACTTTAATTTAAAGCATATACCATTAGCCATCAGCATTTAAATACAGTTTACAGATAGTAGGACAAACATCCACGAAATGGGCCCATTAGTCACATGTAAATCATAACATTATGATCCATCATCCAGCAGCCAAAGTAACTGGCCAGGAAGATTGTCCTGCTTTCGATCGGGATGGAGTTAATTTTCACTGGAGTATTTCATACCATGTGATGCCATGCCCAGGTGGGCTGACTCGCTCTGGGGCTCTTTTTGTCTCTCACACATGCTGTCTGCTCATCGGTCGGTATTGTTGCTGTGGGGGACAGTCACTGAGTTCAGCAAGCTACTATTGCCCTTTACCCATTTTCTTTTTGAACTCACTGTTGTTACTGTTGTTCTCTTGTTAGATTTAGTAAATTCTTTATTTTTATTCAACCCACAAATTCTCTTCTTTTCTCTCTCCCCTATTTTACCAGAGGGGGGAGGGGGAGGTGAATGGCCAGCCACGTGGTGTCTGGCTGCCGGCTGAGTTCAAACCTCCTCAAAGATCCACTTCTTTCTGACCCCCCAGGGCTCCTTAGTAAAATACTTTGAAGACGGGTAGGTAGAGCACAGGTAAAAGCATGGTTGTTTCTTTCCCATTCTGTTGCACTGCTAATAATAGATTGTTAGTGATATTTCAGTAGAAAGTCTGATTTCTGTCATCACCCACATGCTGCCTCATGCATCCGTAAGTCCCACTAAGGGTTTCAGTACACTCATTTTTTAAAGGGAATCCTTTACAGTTAAAACTATTTTAGTTAGCTTCAGGACTCACAAAGAACATTTGCTATCCGTTACTTCCATGTATCCTCCTCTTCAAAAGCCATGTAAGTTAATATGGAGCTGTACAAGGTTTATTTCTTCCAGCTGCATCACTTGGTCACAGCTAACAAATCTAGCTACAAAATCCCATAGACTTTTAGAATACACACTAGCTAATAATTATTATATTGTTAATCAAGTCTAGTGGTATTTTAGAAGATGAGAAAGCATTGTTGCTGTGATGTTTTGTTTATTTATTTTAAGTTAGGAAGATATTCAGAGACAATCACCAGAGTAAGGTGCTTCCACTAGCAACTTCAAACATAAAGGCTTCAGGACTATACACAAGAACCAGGCCAGAGGAAAAAAATTGCAAGCTATTAAGCTAAAAATTTATTCAAAAAGATAAATCTCTTTCCTCAAAAAATCTTTGATATCAATTACACTCTTTCACGTCCTACAAAAATACCTCCCCTTCTCAAAAAATAATATGGTATTTTCAGTGCTTTTTGGGAGTGTTTATTATGCAAAGAAATTACACAAATCCACCCAGAAATCAGGACAGCAGGAAATAACTCTGTCTACAGTCAAGCTGAGGGCAGGTCCAAACTTAAATGAAGCCACTGGTATGATGAGCAGAGGGAGTCGTTGATGGTCGAAGCTGAGGCTGGTCAGGGCAACTAAGGCACACAAGTGCCCTCAGGGCTCAGACATCTCATTGTTAAGAAATGAAAACAAGTATTTAAGAAAAACAGACAAACAGACACCCTTTAATCTTTGGCAAAATGTTAGAGAGATAATTATTTGGTATTTGTAAGGGACTGTGTCAGCTGTTTTGTCTCGGCATTGCTGTTACGCCCTTGCCATCTCCTGAGCCGCAGGGTGGTGTAAGACTGTCGGACTGTGTCAACTGCCTGTTTTGACACTGCACTGTTGCCTAAACTGGGCCTCGGCATTGCATTGCTGTGAAGTACGCCCTGAAAGATCTTAAAAAAACACAGTGTCTGCCCAACGCTGGAACAACTACATCTTACATAACATCTACAAAGCTTTGCTTGCGCACAGGACTGTGGGAAGAAGTCATGATGAGGATGCGTCGCTGGCTGACAGCCCTCTCCGGTACGACCACTGTGAACACCTGGGCATACTCACGTGGAGGAACATGGGGCGGTGAATATGATAATGAGCTCTGTGGAAATGGGCAGACTGCTCGTGGGGACCGGGATGATAAAAGGACAATGTACTCTTCTCTCGTGGGATTCCCCCAACACCTGCACTGAGACCGAACCAACAGAACGCCACTGGATTCATGGTGGTGGTAACTGATCTTGTTTCATCTCTTCCATTTGCTTGCTTAGCTGTTCTGACCTTTTCTGCTTCCCTCTGTCCTATTGTTATTACCTCTTTTTACGTGAATAAAGTTTGACAGGTTGTATGGCATTTGACCTCATTTCTATCTTAATCTCACTCTTGAGATCATATCGAAAATTCCCCAACATTGGATTAGGACAGGATTTCAAATATTTTCAAAGACAGTCTCTATCTCAGTAAGATGTTGCACTTACTATGCACAAAAAATGTATACATGTTGAGATAATATCAATCTTATAATAATATTATTATCTCATGATTCTATGATCTTCAGCAGGAAAATCTGGAATTGAACCATACCAAAAAAACACTTTGCTATACAGATGGAAGCGGTGGCAGCTTATAATATTACAGTTTAATGCCTGACACCATCATCTCCAAAGGAGTTTACTATTAAGCATGTAGCCATGTACAGTGTTGATTGTTGGATTTCTATCAATAGTTTTTCACATATCAATAAAAACATCATATCGAAGTAGCAGAAATAGATAGACACCATAACAGTTACTTAAAGGGTAAAAAAAAAAAAAAAAAACCAAAAAAAAACCAAAAAAAACCTAAAGCTCTATCTAGAGCTGTAATTATGAGATATAGAAAAAAAAATCACTGGCATAATATATTATCAAGGCTGAAAGGCAAAGACACAGGTAACAAATACTGTCAATCAGCATCATGCTGAAAACTAGACTCTGAAATCCTCTGCATTAAGCCTAAACACTCTTCGGGTGGAAGAGTTTTTAGTGATAATAACCTATTTTAAAAGCCAATTTTACTAAATCATGTCCCCATCTGTAGATGAACATTATGTAAATGAAGAAATGTTCTTGACACAGTATATAATAATGAGTGTAAAACAACAAAAGGAAGTCCAAATTGTATCTTGAGAATCAATTACAGAAAATAACAATAAAAAAAAGCATAATTCTGCAATGTCATTTCAGTCATGATATAAGAATCAATACATCTGCATAGTCCGTTAAAATTACTTTAATTTGAATTTTTAATAATACATATAAAATTTTCTTATAAGCACCATTTATCAGAAATCTCTTCAGAAGTTACATTGCTTTTACAAGTGGGAAAAGAATTAAAAATATGCTAAAATGTTACAGAGTACATACAATTATAAAATCTTCATTTCCTTAAAATACATGGACTTCGGTGCTTATTTAACTTTTGTGTTCCTCAAAATATTTTATCAGGTTTTAATACATTTATATTGTTCATTTAAAATATAATTATAGTTCTCAGAAATATTGGGGTGATGCCATTGAATTTTAGTATTGTAATGATATGTATGATAATATTTATACTGAAGGTACTAAATATTCTCTTTGAAGCTTCTCAGTTAAGTATTATTAAACAGTTTGAATCCTGTGTGATAATTAATTTCTTCTAAAAAAAACTAATTATTTTTTTGAATATAATTTCCCTTCAACATCTATATGCTATTTAAGCTACAGCAAAGGTTCCTATGTGCAAGTTGTCACAAATGTTCTCCCCGTGGAAAACACTGATGAGACTTTCCAGGTCTTACTCACATCAGCAGTTAAAATGTACTCTGAATTTATACCTCATGTGAACGATTTGAAGTAAGAGGCCTGGAGTTAAAGTAAATAGAAAGCTTTCAGAAGTGATTTTGTAATGGTCAATTGAAAATAATTTCAGGAACTATGCCAGCAATCTAAATTATCCACTAATCATTTTTTAATTGTAAATACCTTAGATACTTCTTACTTCCACCAGGAAAACACACACAAAGGCCCAATTTAAAATTAAATGGAGGTTCTTCTGTGTTTCTTCTGCTGTTAGTTCCTTTTACTATGTTAGCTGTCAGAGACTAGACTTCCATATTGCTATTATCCTAAAATTAGTCCAAAATATGCTTGGTTCAGAAAGACCAGCATAAATGTAACATGAGACTAGATAGGTGTAATAGAAAACAAGACTGCTACCTTTGATTTTCTTCCAGACTAAAATTCTGCACTAAATTATCTTTACAAATGGGAAGCCTATATCACTGCATCATCATCATCATCATCACAATAATAATAATAATAAAAAAATTAATAATAATAATAATAATAATAATAATAATAATAATAATAATAAATCATATATGAAACAAATTTAAAGTTTTGAAAGACAGTTATCACAAAGGTGTCTTTATTTCCAAACTCTTTAGATTATTTAGGTAACAAGTGAATTGCAAGTACTTTTTTTCTTTTGTTATTGTTATTGACTGTCATATGCTTTATTGGCCTAAAGAGGAAGTGTGTCATTTTTACCTGAAATACACTCCAGCCTCAGTGAGATCTATCCCATATTCTCTTCAAAAGTTCTTTCTATTTTCAGGTGACGGTAGATAAAACATGACTTCATGCTTCTTTTCCTTAGTGCTTCTGTTTGAGAACAGCAACTTACTTACTTAAAAAATATCAATAAAGAACACTTTAAATTTATGACAAATTTGGATATCATTCCCAAAGAAGGTGCCCTGCTGCCTCATGAGCTTTTCCATTTTCCCTCATATATCTGGGCTATCTGACCTGAGTATTGATTTCCAGCTCTGCTTATTGTTTTAGGTTCTGCTTATAATAGCAAAAGACTTAAATTCTATATGCCGTTTATAGACGTTATAGAGATATGTCCTTGGAAATAATTTGCTTGCTTCAAGATTGCAAACACGAATTGAGTTCAATGAGCCTTGACACCAACCAGAGATCAACAAATGGTAGAAGAATAATACCTGAAACGATGAGTTGTGATTTCATCAAGGATGGATCTATTTGACAGGTCTGGCTGTAGCTCCTCCCTCCCAACAGAGATCAGAACATGCCACAGGGCTATCTGCCACAGCATGGACACGGAAGTGGGACCGTTATCTGCTGAACTGGACCATTGCCCAGGGCTCAGTGCAGCATTGTGTGTCCCCCAGCTCTACTCTACCACCTCAATGGAGCAGGAATCAGGGCAGGTCTCATCTGATGGCTGTGCGTGCATGTGTGAGCATGAGTGTGAGTGGATGAGCAGCTTTATGCGGTAGCCCTCATGTGGTCCACTTCATAAATTGAACTTCTCGTGTCATGTTATTTGGTGTTCCTGTCCCTCCCCCTGCTCTGACATCCCTCTTTGCATATTTTTTTTTTCTTAATTTCCTTCACTAGCTTGAATCTTGTCCTGTTTACAGTACTTGTTTTGCTTCAAAATATAAATTTTATGCAGATACGACAGATTCATTTTGACAGTTCCAGCTTCTTTCTTTTCATCTGACATCAAAATCCCAAAGCTGTCCTTTGCCTCCAATAAAGATGCAGTATTTACATTATTTGATTAAGCTTGTGGATTGTTTTCTCATTAATCCATGGCAAATTTGTTATGCCCTATATAAGTAACTGTCAAGAAAAAGTTAATTTAATAGACAGATACAAAACAGTTTTCGAATAATAGTTCTAAGCAAGAATCTTCCACTTTAACTCAAAACATAAACCAGGCCATACTAACAACATTCAGTAACTGCAAATGCAAGCCAAGTCAATGCCCCAAGCCACAACGAATTAATTCACAGACTGAGAAATCTGGAAGTTAAGAACACTTCATGTAGATAAATTTTGATCATTCCTATGTTCTTGGGGACATGCTTAACAAGATCTAGGCATTCTTCCAAACATCTTTTCTTCCATTATGCATTATTTTCCAGTATACATTCCTTATTTCCAGCTGGTTTAAGTTCAGATACATAGAACTTCCAGAAAACTACATTATTAAGTAAAACTAAACAATGAGCATCTAGAATTATCTGAATGATGGATGTGACTCACAAGGAAAAAGGTTCATCGAAGCAACTTTTGGACTATGGAGATACTGTGGCTGCTGCTGCATTTGCTAAGGGACCCATGTGCCTCTCATGTGTAGATGTCCAGTCACAGGCAGGGGTTGTCTTTGTCAGACAGGACTTAGGAGTGACAGTGTTAGGAGTTAGGAATTGTACTTAGCTGGAGGTGGTTTTTTTTGTTTTGTTTTGTTTTGGGTTTTGTTGGGTTTTTTTTTTTTTTTTTGAGTCTCTTCTCTTCTGTCATAATAACAAAGTATAGGGGAAACAGATAAAATGAAACCAGGAAACATTATGTTCTTATTAGAGTACAACTGAAGTGTTAAGATGATGCTGATAGGTGTTGCTTGTTGAAGTTTATCTGCACAGTGATTTGCTCTGTCATCTAAGCAGTACTTGGGACTTAAAAAAAAGAAGAGAAAAATAATAGGAAAAAATTTTGCTTTGTTCTGTAAGTATGAGAGAATTTGAACTCTTTTTGCAAAACAGCTGACTTTCAAGCTGCCAAGCTGTATTTTAAGGCTCTTCTTTAAAAGTACAACAAAGTTATGCATTTAAAAGGGATTTCTCCCCATGGTGTTATTTAGAGTCTGGAGGAAGTACTTGCCCTAGGTTTTCTTTCCACAGATATTATAATTATTATAATACTTTCTCACATGCACACCAAATGAAGTACTGTCTTTTTCTACTTGTTACGCCAATTAGTACATGTTGTTGGACAACCTCGGCAGTAACTGCCGGGACACTTATGGACTGGAAAGCTGGACAGCTCAAAGTGTTAATTTTGGTCATCTCTGTTTAACTTAGCTCTTTCCTTTGTTTTCTGGGTTGATAAATAAAACTAAAAAGTAAGTTTGAAGCACATGGAACAGAACATATTTTAGTTTTATCTAAATAAGCATACTATTTTAACAACTAATGCTGAAGTCAAAGATGCAATAAATTTTAACTCTTCTTGAGTTTAAGCTACTCTTATTTTCTACATATATGGAATCTTTTATATTTTTTAATATATATATATATATTGGGGTATTTGAATGGCATCTACAATCTGTATAATTTAGCTCAGGTGGCTGGTTAGTTTATCCATATTTACACACATGCTTATGCTTCACCTGGTAGTTTGTTCAGTTATGGATATATTTTCCCTCATTTTGCACATTATTGCTCTACAATATTAAATGGTGTTTTGCATTTCGTTTTGTCTTTGATAAATAGTTTAATCTGTTGATCAGTCTCCCACTACTTAAATTGGCATATAAAGTCCTTCCTCCCCCTATAATGTATATAGCATTGCCTCACATCACAATTTTGTTTCATAGTGCTATGATTATTATTAATTTGGAATAAAGAATAAACATTTTCGACTTACGCAAGAGACTTTTTTTCCTGGGAATTAAAAGTGCTTTTGAAAGAGAAGCAAACTTTATAAGAAACTGCAAATTAATCTCTTCAAGATGTGTGAATTGGCAGCATCAATAGGTAAAAAACAGTTTGGTCAATTACAAGGAACAGATATTGGAAACAATATATCTTTGTTTTAATTTTGGAGATATTTAAGAACTGTTTGTAAACTATCTTGGGGAAAACATGAGTATGCACAGGTATATGAACTGATGCAGCAATGATTGATAAGTACCTCTAGGCAAAATTTCTGGCCTCTTTCATTTCAGAAAATAATATAAAAATCCCCAAACTACAAATAAATAATAAACAGGAGGACTTTAAGGTTTGCATGAGTGGAGAGATGATTAAAACCATTCTTTCTTAAAAGCAGCAAATGATAAACAATATGCTAGAGAGAAAAGTAAATTGAATGAAGAAAAATATGCATACCATTCTCTCTCTGGTTTTAATCATGTAAGAATATGAAGAACTCTTCGGGAAAAAAGGAGTGGAGTTTTTTATATTATCCACTATTATAAATCACCACTGAGTCCAAATCAGTTCCTGCAGGAGGACAGATTGTTCTGTCAGACAGAATGTCCTTCTTGGAGCAAGTTTTGGGAAACAACAATCAGATCAAGCCTTTTGTGCAGCACTGGTGAATATGGTGTGAAATGAAAGCTGAGCAGCTCAGAACCTATTTCAATACATTAGTCTTGGCGAACACAGACAAGCTTACAGCATTCAAATATATTGAAGTTAACATTAGATTCTATGCTGCTTCATCACTGTGTGGCTGCTGAGTAGATAAAAGACTTCAGAATGGTGTTTTGCTGGATTGTATATCTGGATCTATATTTTGTTGCTACACACAATTGCAGGAAACATTATAGTTGATGGCTGAGTGTTTAATGGCATGATCTAATCACTGGTATTTCTGTATACCAGCCTTCCTAAATAAATTAAACTTTTAGTGCTACCTCTTTACAAAGCTGTTGTATAAAAACTTTAAATTCTTTGGATTTAAAAATAAATATGTATCTAAACTTGAAGAGTACTAAATGTACATTTGGTGACGTTTACACTCTTCTGAGGTCACTGATGTGTACTGGTCATTAAAATACTTGGAGAATGAAGGAAGAAAAAATGTAAAACTTTATAAAAAGGCTTAAAAAATATTTTTATACCTACTTACTGTATTTCAGTTAAGGTGAATAATATTACTAAATAACTTTATTTTCTTAGTACTTTCAAGTATATTTTATTAAAAGAGTTTTTGTGTACATTTATGTGAGAAATTATGCTGCAGACTCAAAGTGGTTGAAACAGTTTGAAAAGATAATAAAGACCTGCTTGTAAGCAAACAATTCAGATTAAATAGAAATTATTTTTGTAATATCTTTCTAGTTATAAGAAATTTTTTTTTTTCAAATAAGAGAACTGGAAAACCTGCAGTGCGATGTCTACAGATAAAATCTTGAAAAAGCCTGCTGGTTACATGTTTAGCTATTGCTTATTTAAATACAGGTAAATTAATTGTTTTAGATAAAAGGGCACTTTAGACAAAACCATGTGAAAATATTTTTCAAAGACACTTAAGGGAGACTGGGCATGAATAATTCTAAAAGTTTAAGTATTGGTGAAGTGGTTATCATGCTGCTCAAACTAGTGTTAATAATTTTAATTAAAGTCTGTGGCCAGCCAGTGTAAAAAATTAAAAAAAACCTGCTTTCTGTTATGTTGCATCAAGCTGATATGACTTCACTTTAGTTAATTTTGAGATGGGAGGTTCTCTGTGGACAAAGTTATGTTCTGGACCTTGAAACCGTCCTCCACATCCTCTTTTTTTTTTTTTTTTTCTTGGTGTGCATGAGTAACATTGATGACACCTGGCAGATCTTTATTGCTCAGTCCCTAATGGGATGGGCAAGAGAAGGGCAGGAACAGTTTCCCTGTGTTTTATTCAGAGCAGCATAGAGGACTCTGCTCCCTTCCCTAGGTATTATATGTTGACTGCAGAAGGGTCATGGTTGTTTTCACTGGTTGATTTCATGAACCCTTTATTTTTTCCCCAAACACAGAGGGGCTCCGCATCTCTTGAGAGTACATGTACTCTCTGTGTAGGAAGGGATTTTAAGCGTTTGATTTCTCATCTGTACCATATTAGATGTGTTTATATCGTGTTACCCTCTGGGCCAGTGACTCACGGAACAGTCACATTGTCCTATATGGTGATTATCTTGAATTTTCAAAATGAGACTATTGTTTACATGAATTAAGAACTTTTTGCTGATCCTGAAATATCCAACTGCAAGCAGAAGATTGACTGTTTCCCGAGTTGTCTATCAGCCTGTTTTCTGAGAAAAAAATTGCACTCTCTGAAAATTTCTGTGAACAGCAAAGTTGTGGTCCTGGCTTACATCTCCCTAGGTTCCTGACAGTAGCTAGTAAGTACTAGTCTTATGGCTAGGACTTGCTCCTTGAGTTACAAGTAAAAAAAAACAAAGGTGAAATACAAAGAAAGATAACATATAGGAAAAGAAAAGTCTTACCTGGGAACAAAGTGCAGAGAAGGTAAAGTAAAACAGGAATATGATTCAAAAATGAAAAATATCTGAAGAGGTACAAGCAGCTGGAAGGTCAGGATTGTCAAAGAAGCAGTTGTAGACTTTTGTCACTGGCGGGCAAAAGGAAAGTTACTCACAGCCCTTGTTCCCCTGTATAGCCCACATATGACCTGAAAGTTTTGCATTAGTAGTTCCTGTGGGTGCCCATAGCTTTCAAATGGTTCATGCATGCTATGTGCCTAACATTCTGACATTGCAACCCCACATAAACTCTTTCCTTAGTGGAAATATATTAGCATTGGTACTTCATGTTCGGTTTCATGTGAATGAACTCAACTACATGAAGTAAAATTGTTAAGACCTGAAGCAGTATGAGACAATTGGAGATGATTTGGATTCAAATCAAAGGAATCAGACTGCTGATATAGATATACAAATGGATTCTCCTGGGAAGGAAACAAAGCATGTTAATTACAGAAGATACTGTTGTAGTTCTGCCACGTTCTAGAGAGACACATAGATTAAAGCACAATTTCTGGAAACATGGTTATGCTACGTGTACTGTCTCATTTAGTAACCTTTGAAAAAAAAAAAAAAAGTTGGCATAGTCAAGAATAAATTGGGAGACTTGGCAGTTAGAGGATTTGAGAAGACATCACGTTTAGTGCGTTTTCACTATCAGCAACCTGTCTGGTTTGAGAAATACATTAAGAATTTTACCTGAAGACTTAAGAGGAAAATCCCAACCAGTCTGTTTGAAATTGCATTAAGTGAATGCTGAGAACAACATTTAGAAGTATTATGGGAAAAATACTGAAAGTTTATAGTCCTTTCTGCTATCACATACTGCTGATTATATGATTCAGGAGTTCTGTTCTGTTTGAAGACCTCATGAGGAGAAAAAAAAAAAAAAAATCCCAAATGTATACAACTTGTTTAGTGTGCCTAAAATACCACTTCTCAGATCTGATTAATGTTCAGTGTGTGGAACTGTTGCTACCTGGAACATCTTCTCAATGGGGGAACTTGTTAAGGTGATGAAAAAATCGGAAAAACTCCTTCTTGACAAAAAATTC